>NC_057731.1:43602268-43648532 GCF_004010195.1 Chiloscyllium plagiosum | reverse complement strand
CAACCCTCGGACTCAGCACCGCCTTCTTGACCTGCAATCTTCTTCCCGTCCTCTCCACCCCACCCCCTTTCTGGCCAATCACCCTCACCTTAACTTCCTTCCACCCTATCGCATTCCCAACGCCCCTGCCCCAAGTCCCTCCTCCCTACCTTTTATCTTAGCCTGCTTGGCACACCTTCCTCATTCCTGAAGGAGGGCTTATGCCCGAAACGTTGACTCTCCTGCTCTTTGGATGCTGCCTGACCTGCTGCGCTTTTCCAGCAACACATTTTTCAGCAATGATCTCCAGCATCTGCAGTCCTCACTTTCAACTTAGTAACTAAACATTGCACTACCGAGAATGATCATAAAAGCAAACATGAATACGGAGTGCGAGCCGGTCTCTCAGTATGCCACTGAACAAAATCACAGTTTCTGTTAAGAGGTCTGTAGATTATTCCCAAATGTGCCATCTTTCCCTTATTTCTTATCTCTGCCAATGTGGATCCATCTGATCCTAGATAATTTCTTGCTATGTACTCACTACATCTCGTACTAATGACACTACCTCAACATCCTTTCCTTCCTGCATGTCATTATGAAAAGTCACTGAATATTTCATTTCCAGCTTTGATCTCTTGTAGCTCAAACCCATTAACTTCCATTTTTGCCATTAATTCACATATTTTGTTTTGAAATCTGTGCAAATTTAAGTGCCGTTCATTTTGCCTTTTGACCAGTTTTTTTTCTTCCTTTAATAGAGTGTATAAACATTAACTTCTAACATTTTCCCTATGAAACATGTTAACAGACCTATGGTTTCCCACTTTCATTTAACCCCGTTTTTTTTAGAAAAGGGGTTACTACACTATTTTCCAGTCGAATAGAATCTTAACCAAATTTAGGGGATTTTGCACCATTTGTGTCGTGAGCGACTCAGAAGACCCAAGGATGAAGTAGGTCAGGACTTGGGAATTGTCAGCCTGCAGTTTGTAACCATTTCCTCCATGCTAAATATCTAACTTCTTGCGTTCCTCCCTCCTTTCCATTTCCTGAATATTTCTTTTTCTGGCATGTAACTTGTATTCAGTATAGCAAAGACAGATACAAAATGCCTGCTCAGTTCATTTCCCCACATCTCCTATATTTTTACGTTATTACTTCTCCAGATTTGTTTTCTGTAGGATCAGCGCTCACATTGTTAACATTTTTCAATGTCTTTGGGAGCACCTACTAACTGTCTTCATATTTCTGGATGGCTTTCTCTCATACTCTAATTTTTCCTCCTCATTTATTTTTTCTTTCAGTTTTTTTTTGCTGTGGTTTTATATTCTGTCCAATTTTCTATCCTGACACTCATCCTTGTGTAATTATGATTTGTCTTTACAGTTGACGATACCTTTTAACTTGTTTATTTACCCTCAGATGATGAATCCCTCCGCTGTATCTCTGTTGATCTGTCCTTGAACTTGCCAGTTCACTTCAGCCATCTCTGTTTTCAGGCCCTCATAATTGTATGAAGACCATATCTTTTTATTTTTTGATTATGGACTGAATTGAGAAAAGCCAAACGTTGTTGAAGGATAGCTACGCTTTGTAAAAGTGAGTTCCCTGCCACATGTTGTAAGGGCTGTTTGCACTACTGTTTGTGATAGCAGTGCAGTGTAGACGAGGCGGAGCCTGGCCATATATACGAAGGGAGATTCAGCTGACTGGATGTAGTTATTTGGTGTGTGGAGTGTCGATGACCGAGCTCGTCTGTCAGTTAACAATTGTGTTTCACTCCTAGATAGCTGAACACCTTATGGGTGTGAATAGTAGGCAGAATCCATTGAACCTTCAAAAAGGAAAAACTGTCATTTTCTCTGCAGTAAATAAAATACATCAAGCCTGTAGAAAGCCAGTTTATTTTCCTTTTTCGGATGCTGTGAGCTGCGGCTCCAAAGCAATAAATCAGATACTTCATAAGTTGTGAATAATTTGTTCTGCGCCTCCTGCAGGTAAATGAAAATACCATGAGAAGGAAGATCAAAGAGTAATAAACTAAAACTAAGAATTGCGGATGCCAGAGATATGAAACAAACAAAAACAGAAATAGCTGGACACTCAAGTCTGGTGGCGTTTGTGGAGAAAAAACTGACTTAAAATCAAGGAGTAGGTGAAAGTGAGGACTGCAGATGCTGGAGATCAGAGTTGAAGTGTGAGGTGCTGGGAAAGCACAGCTGTTCAGGCAGCATCCGAGGAGCAAGAATTCCTGATAAAGAGCTTGTGCTTGAAACGTCGATTCTCCTGCTCCTCGGATGCTGCCTGACCAGCTGTACTTTTCCAGCACCTCACACTTCAACTAAAAATCAAGACGTAGCTGGTCGTGACAAACCAAAAGGATTATCTCAGTGAACCCTGTGAATAGGGGCTATTGAACAACTATCCTGGGTCCTTCCCCCTGTCCATAATACCTATTTGTTTTGTTAGTGTGCATCTCTTTGAGAGTAGAGAAGTTTCATGACTGGGTTACAGTCTCAATCAGTAGACTTGTATGTAAACCATTAATATTATAACCTCAAGTGTGTGATAAAGTTTCCTGACACTGCCCTAACCTTGAATTTTCTCATTTTCCTCTGCCTGCTGTGCTTTAGAACAGAGTGTTTAGGTGTTATACATGTACGTCAGTGAGATTGACTGTCATTCCCCTCTTTTTAATGCAGATTTTGTTGTGACCCTCACCTACTTTGCTCGGTGGCCATCTGGTCTCTAATGTCCTTTATGGAGAGAAATGGCTATCCTTACTTGGTCTGGCCTACATGTGACTCGAGACCCACAGTAAAGTGGTTGACTTATAACTGCCCTGTGGAAAGTCAGGAATAGGCAATAAATGTTGGTCTAGCTAGGAACGTGAATAAATATAATGTAAAAGAAATGCCAACATCAGGTTCACAGCGATCATTGAGGATCTCAAGTTGATTTATTTCAGATTCTACATGTGAACTCCATGACAATGCTGTGTCTGATTTGAATGTTGTTGGTTGATTTATTCCTCCCTTTGCCACCAGGAACTGAATGTTGGGGTGCTCTTGCTTGGCTGTGTGAAGGAAGTGACTGATTTTGAACTCGTCATTGGGTTGCCCCATGGGCTCACTGGTTATGTCAGTCTCACCAACATCTGTGATGCATATACCAAATCCCTAAGGGAACAGATTGATGAGGAACTGTCAGAGGTGAGTCTGTTATCCTTCTCTTATTGTATCTGTGGGTTTCCTCTTGTGCACCACATCCTGTTGTGATGCAGGGCTTTGGGGATCAGGATCTGGGCTACTTCAAGCCCGTCTTATGTCAGAATTATCTTTGTTTCTTGGGTGATGTGGGGGAAGCCTTCCAGGTTTAAATAAAAACAAAACTATCGCAGAGGCTGGCCTAACAACATTATGGTTAATAGTGGTGGCAAACATCTGACTCAAAAGATGATGATCTGCAACATTGTTGTAAACTCTAAAACTGTAAAGGCTACAGGTGCTTGTTCATCATTCTGCTGCCCTCACTTTTCAGTCCCACCTTGTGTTGTGGGTGTCTGTTGCTGGTGTACAGATTGAGAGTCGAGCCCAGTTGCTTGCCAGATGTCAAAACCTGAACAAAAGCAGCAGCCAGTAACTTATGAAAGCATCTTCCTGCAGATAGATGCACCCTCAATAATTAATTTGAAAAACTGGGTTGGAAGTTGGGATTTTCAGGAAAATCGACTTCTTCCTGAGGTTCCCAGGCTCATGGTCTCCAACCAATCAGATTTACTCCACGTGAAATGGTTGGAGGCGCTAGATACTGCGAATTATAGGCCTTAACAACATTCCAGCCATAGCACTCAGATCTGTGCTGCAGAATTTGCCACTCATTTAAGCAACTCTTCCATAGGCACATGGAAAATAGTACAATGAAGGGTGTGTACGTTAGTCTGATCTTGGAGTAGGATAAAAGGCTGGCACAACATCAAGAGCTGAAGGGCCTGTCCTGTGCTATACTGTTCTATGCTCTAACACTAGTAAAGAGGCGTTGATGAATTGTTGCACTCTATCTTGGGGATGGTACACACTGCTGCCATTATGTGTCAGTGCTCAAGGAAGTGAATGTTGAATATGGTGGATGAGGAGCCAATCACCTGGATGGTGTCAAGCTTCTTGAGTGTTGCTGAAGCTGCACCCATTCCAGCAAGTGGGGAATGTCCCATCAGATTCCTGATAAAGGGCTTATGCCCAAAGTGTCAATTCTCCTGCTCCTTGGATGCTGCCTGACCTGTGCTTTTCCAGCACCACACTCTCAACTCTGATCTCCATCATCTGCAGTCCTCACTTTCTCTTAGAAGGATGAGGGGGACCTGATACAATTTTAAAAAATAAAACAAAGATCTGAAGGTGCTAGAAATCTGAAACAAAAACAGAAATTGTTGGAGAAATTCAGCAGGTTCGGCAGGATCTGCGGAGAGAAAGCAGAGTCATTGTTTCGGGTCCAGTGACCCTTCAGCAGAACTGTTCTTATCAAGGGTCACTATACCTAAAGCATTGACTCTGCTTTCTCTCCACACCTTCTACCAGACCTGCTGAGTTTCTCCAGTAATGTTTGTTTTTGTTAAAGATTTGTAAAGTCCTGAAAGGTTGCAGGAGGATGGACGTAGAGAAGATGTGAGGGAGAGGTTATATGGATAAGAAATATTTGGAAGGATTTGGATGAAGCAGAGGCAAATGGTACTAGTTTAGTTTGGAATTATGGTCAGCATGGACTGGTTGGACGAAGGGTCTGTTTCCAAGGTGTATAACTCTATGGCTCTAAGATTTATACAGATCCGATGGCAGATGGACTTGTTTCTATACTATGATTTCTACAGAGGGATGTACAGTAGTGACAGGGGATTCTAGAGGCTTTTGAGGTAATTTCTTGTTAAGCTTCAAGAAAGCTTTCTTTCATTGTGGAAAAATTAGTGAGGGATTTTGAAATTGCAAATGATCATTGTAAGCAAAAAGTAACTAGTGATGTTTACTGGGCCAGGCATAATCAATAGACTGTTTCTACCATACATCTATAAGTGCTGCTGAGTTTTGGCTTGTGTATTTGCACTCCTTTCTGATGTTGTGCTTCTCATCCCTGGTCTGGTATGTTTCATTCCCAACAAACCCCAGGATCTGGTAGTCCTGTCAGATCTGTACAGCCCTGGTATGGTTATACGATGTGCTGTGTACGAGCTCGGAAAGACAAATTCCAACTACCACAGCTTGAAACTCTCCATTAACCCGAAGGATGTAAACAAGGCATTGTCTCCTGAAGCACTGCAAGCTGGCATGGTGAGTATATCGATATAGTCTGGAATTCCCAGATCCAGCTTTACTAATCTGATCCAAGGGAAACAGTTTAATGAAGAACATCCTCAAGTTTGACATTTCCAGAACCAATAATATGTCTGTCACAAAAATAGAGGGCGCTTCGTGAGTTCATTGAGTCACACCCACAAATGGCCCCAGTTTCTTGTTCAAGAGTATGCTCATTATCCCGAGTTTATCTCAGGTCTAACAATCTGATTTGAACTGAATGCCCCACTATTCATACAAGCCATGGATTGACATTATTTTAGTTCACTTCAAACCACTCTGTTACCCTCAAGAACACTTCCTAGCTCTGAGTTTTGATTTTGAATCTTCTCTTTTTTTTTACTGATCACTGAAAGTGGCTGAGCCACTTTCTGACACAAACCTTTCCTGTCAACCATCAATAAAACCAGCTCCCAATACAGCAAAATAAGGAAAGTATTCCAAAATTAGTAGGAGTGAATGTTTCATTGAATGGTGCAGCACTGAAAGAGGCGTTTTATCCCATGATGCCTATCTCAACTAGTCACACTCCTCCACCTTTTCCTGGAGCTCTAAAATCTCTCTCTGTAGATAATGATCCAATTCCCTTATGAAAGCTGCCATTGACCATGCATCCTCCAAACTTTCAGGCTGTGCATTCCAGATCATAACCACTCACTGCACTTAAGAGTTTATTTCCTTGTGCTGCATTTTGTTCTATTTTCAGTTACGTCAAATCTGTGACCTATGGTTCTCGATTCATCCACCAATGGGAACAGTCTCTCCCTAGCTTTCCTGTGAAGAGCCCTCATTCATTTTGAAAACTTCTATCAGGTCTCCTGACCTTTATGCTTCCCCAGTCCACTCATGTTACCAAAGTCCCTTGTTCCTGAAACCATTCCTATGTATCTTTTCTGAACCCTTTTTAAAACCTTCTTATCCTTCCTAAAGTGTCTTGCTCAGACTGGACACGTACTCCAGCTGAGGGCAAGCCAGTGCTTAATAAATGTTCTTCATAATTTTCTTACTCTGATCTATAAAGCCCAGAATTCTGTATGCCATCTTCAATAATCTATCCATGTATATCCCAAGGTTCCTCTGCTCCTGCACCCCTTTAGTTCTGCATGTTCTGTTTTTGTTGTTTCTCTAAGTTCTTCCACCCAAAATGAATCACTTCACATCTCTGTGTTAAACTGTTCCTCGAGCTGGCTCTGTTGTCCTGAAGTCTCTCTCTATCTTCAGAGATGGATTCTTAGAACAGCTGGTGCTGGAGCCTACCAGGGAGAAGGCAATTCTGGATCTGGTATTGTGCAACAAACCAGAATTGGTCAGGGACCTCGAAGTGAAGGAGCCATTGGGAAGTAGTGACCATAATACAATAAGCTTCAATCTGCAATTTGAGAGGGAGAGGCTACAGTCGGAAATGACAATATTTCTGTTGAATAAAGGGAACTAAGGAGCTATGAGGGAGGAGTTGGCCAAATTCAATGGTGTAATACCTTAGCAGGGATGACAGTGGAGGTACAATGGCGGATATTTCTGTGTATAATGCAGAAGATGCAGAATCAGTTCACTCCAAAAAGGAAGAAAGATCCTAGGAGGAGGCATGGGTGGCCGTGGCTGACGAGGGAAGTTAAGAAACGTATAAAGTTAAAAGAGAAAAAGTATAACATAGCAAAGATAAGTGGGAAAACGGAGGACTGGGAAGCTTTTAAAGAACAACAGAGGATTACTAAGAAGGAAATACGGAGAGAAAAAATGAGGTACGAAGGTAAACTGGCCTATAATATAAAGGAGGATAGTAAAAGCTTTTTTAGGTATGTAAAAAGCAAAAAAAATGGTGAAGACTAAAATTGGGCCCTTGAAGACAGAAACTGGGGAATATATTACGGAGAACAAAGAAATAGCAGAAGAATTGAATTGGTACTTCAGATCTGTGTTCACTGGGGAAGACATAAGCAATCTCCCTGAGGTAACAGTGGCTGAAGGACCTGAACTTAAGGGAATTTATATTTGTCAGGAATTGGTGTTGGAGACACTGTTAGGTCTGAAGGTTGATAAGTCCCCGGGGCCTGATGGTCTACATCCCAGGGTACTGAAGGAGGTGGCTCGAGAAATCATGGATGCGTTGGTGATTATTTTTCAGAGTTCGATAGATTCGGGATCAGTTCCTGTGCATTGGAGGGTGGCTTATGTTGTACCACTTTTTAAGAAAGGTGGGAGAGAGAAAGCAGGAAATTACAGGCCAGTTAGTCTGACCTCAGTGGTGGGAAAGATGCTGGAGTCTATTATAAAGGATGAAATTACGACACATCTGGATAGTAGTAACAGGATAGGTCAGAGTCAGCATGGATTTATGAAAGGAAAATCATGCTTGACTAATCTTCTGGAATTTTTTGAGGATGTAATTCTGAAGATGGACGAGGGAGATCCAGTAGATGTGGTGTACCTGGATTTTCAGAAAACTTTTGATAAAGTCCCACATAGGAGGTTAGTGTGCGAAATTAGGGCGCATGGTATTGGGGGCAAAGTACTAACTTGGATTGAAAGTTGGTTGGCTGATAGGAAACAAAGAGTAGTGATAAACAGCTCCATTTCGGAATGGCAGGCAGTGACCAGTGGGGTACCGCAGGGATCAGTACAAGGACCGCAGCTTTTTACAATATATGTTAATGATATAGAAGCTGATATTAGCAATAACATTAGCAAATTTGCCGATGATACTAAGCTGGGTGGCAGGATGAAATGTGATGAGGATGTTAGGAGATTACAGGGTGACCTGGACAAGTTAGGTGAGTGGTCAGATGCATGGCAGATGCAGTTTAATGCGGATAAATGTATGATTATTCACTTTGGTGGCAAAAACAGGAAGGCAAATTACTACCTAAATGGAATCAATTTAGGTAAAGGGGCAGTACAGAGAGATCTGGGTGTTCTTGTACACCAGTAAGCATGCAGGTACAGCAGGTAGTGAAGAAGGCTAATAGCATGCTGCCGTTCATAACAAGAGGGATTGAGTATAGAAGCAAATAGGTTCTTCTGCAGCCGTACAGGGCCCTGGCGAGACCATACCTGGAGTACTGTGTGCAGTTCTGGTCTCCAAATTTGAGAAAAGACATTCTGGCTATTGAGGGAGTGCAGCATGGGTTCACGAGGTCAATTCCTGGAATGGCGGGATTACCTTACACTGAAAGACTGGAGCGACTGGGCTTGTATACCCTTGAGGTAAAAACAATGACTGCAGATGCTGGAAACCAGATTCTGGATTAGTGGTGCTGGAAGAGCACAGCAGTTCAGGGCCTTGTATACCCTTGAGTTTAGAAGACTGAGAGGGGATCTGATTGAGACATATAAGATTATTAAAGGATTGGACACTCTGGAGGCAGGAAACATGTTTCCGCTGATGGGTGAGTGCCGAACCAGAGGACACAGCTTAAAAATACGGGGTAGACCACTTAGGACAGAGAGGAGGAGAAACTTCTTCACCCAGAGAGTGGCGGCTGTGTGGAATGCTCTGCCCCAGAGGACAGTGGAGGCCCAGTCTCTGGATTCATTTAAGTAAGAGTTGGATAGAGCTCTCAGGGATTGTGGAATCAAGGGTTATGGAGATAAGGCAGGAACAGGATACTGATTAAGGATGATCAGCGATGATCATATTGAATGGTGGTGCAGGCTCGAAGGGCAGAATGGCCTACTCCTGCACCTATTGTCTATTTTCTATTGTTCTTCACAACTGAAAGAAACTCAATTTATTCACGTAAATTGTCATTTGTTCATGAGCCCAGGGTCCTGTGGCAGCGCAGGTTGAGACTGGGGTATTAGAGGAGGATGATGTTTACTGTGACCAGGAGGTAATCCTGTGTTAAATTGGTGGAGTAATATTTGGAGTATTTTCTGTCTGCTGCTATAGTGATGTTTATCTCCCGTTAAAGTTAGGCTGGAAACAAAGTTGTGCTAATTTGCAAATTATTTTAGCATTCATTTAAACACCTGCTTTTGCTAAATATTGTTTTTAAAAATGCACTCAATTCCTCATCTTTGGTTCTGTATATGCTATCAATTCTGAGAATCATTTCAAAATGTCAGCGTGGAGACCTGTTTTATTTAAACCTTCTTTCCCACAAATATGAGTGTGAGGGTGTAGGAGTTACTGGGAATTGTTCCACTGATATTCAGTAGCAGGAATGAAGGGCAGAAAGATAGATATTCAATCTGTCTTTGTTTCAGTTGTACCAACTACTAATATTGTGTTCTGAGTGCCATGCTTCTCTATCTTATTGCAGCTACTCTCAGGCTGTGTATCCAGTGTTGAGGAACATGGCTATCTGGTCGACATTGGAGTCAAAGCCACCAAAGCTTTCCTCTCACACATGAAAACCCAGGAGTTCATAAAGAGTAGAAATCGAGGTGAGTCTCCACCGATAATCCGTGAGGTGAACCCTCTCTGATATGTTGCGCTCCTCATTCAGCACACCAGTCAAACATATAATAGAGCCAACTTGATCCATGGCACCAGTTTCCTGTGGTCTAGCGTCCAGCTGTTGGGAGCTGCTGACTGTACCTAGTCAAGAGCTCTCTAATGTTTCTGTAACTTGTTTGTGATTCATGTGCACTTGTGTTGATGACTAGAGACTTTAACTTGTTTGAAAAACCTAGGAAATCTGAGGATTTGGTTTGTAATTGAAAAATTCTGTCTGTTTATTACCCTTTCATGTCTCTGCATGCATCTTAATAGCTCGATAACCAGACCTAGCTAGCTGTTTATATTGCAGTGGTGAGGTTCTGACTGGGGTGTTGACCTGTACTCTTTGCTGTGTGCTTTGCTGTGATATTTCTGAATTTATCTTGTAACCAAAGCCCTGATGTATTTGCTCCCACTTAGGCATGCCTCTCCGTGTTGGTCAATATCTAACCACACTGGTGGAGTCAGTGAAGAATGATGGCCGCATTGCCCAGCTCTCGGTCCGTCGTACTGACGTTGCTGCAGCAACAGCAACCGAAGATCAGAAATGGAGTCTCTCCAATCTGCTCCCTGGGCTGATAATCAGGGCTGAAATTCAAAAGGTGCAGATTTTAGGACGTGTGTTGTCCCCCATTCCTGTCCCCAGAGAAAGAAATAAGATGTGGGGTGAGCTGTTTGAGGTCTTTGAATACCTAATCGAACTTCTGTCATTTATAGAGGAGAGACATCTGGGGGAGGCCAAGCTCAGGACAATAAAAACAAAATGGTAATAGCTTCAACTGGGGTTTCAGATGGAGTTTACTTACTCAGAGTGGTGAGAATATTGAGGTCACCAATGGAGCGAGTGGTTGAGGTGAATGCTTCCAAGGACACAGAAATCGAGCAATATGTTGATAGGATTGGAGCAAGCTCATGTGGGATGTCCACATTGCTGTAAACCGAATGTTTCTGTGCTGGAACTGTAACGTCCTCTGGATATGTACACAAACTTCAATTCAAACTGTACATCAGCCCCTCAAGTTGATCCAGTTGGACGTAGATAAAAGAAGTGACCTCTTATCTAGGAGCAGAGATTCAGGGAAGGGCTGTAGTTATGATGTCAATCAGCCTTTGCTCTCTTGGGTGATATCTGTCCTCTGAGTTCCATGCACTTTTGGTTTTAGTTTCACATTTGAGCCATTAAGAGTTTTTGTTTCGGTGTGTACAGTATCCCAAAGAACTTCAAATTCCAGAGCCTGGTCAAGTAAACATTAATGATAAATGGGGATACTTAATAATCTTGTCATGTTAGATCAGAGATGGCGCACTCACTCTCTCTGTCTGCCTGTGGGCGCGTTCTCTCCTCTCCCCTCTCTCTTTCTCCTCTCCCCTCTCTCTTTCTCCTCTCCCCTCTCTCTTTCTCCTCTCCCCTCTCTCTTTCTCCTCTCCCCTCTCTCTTTCTCCTCTCCCCTCTCTCTTTCTCCTCTCCGGTCTCCCTCCCTCTTTCTCTTTGTCTGTATCACTCCCTTTTTATCGGCTCATTTGATCTGTCTGTCTCATGCCTATCCACCTCTGGTAACAGTGATTTGCTCTGAGCTCCTGTGTTCTAGACCTTATGCTGATTGATTGCAGGTGGATACCTGCGGTTTGATTCTGCAGTTTAACTCTGGTTTGAGTGGGACAGTCGATTTCATGCATCTGGATCCACGGCGAGTCAGGACCTACCGCCCCGGGCAGCAGGTTAGTTTGATGAAACTATTTGTACACCACCTCAACGAAGCAGAACAGTGAGAGAATGAGTATAAGGAGGTGATGATGAACCATATCAAACCCTCAAACATTTCATTCCATTTACACCTGGCCAGCAGAGAGAAGTTAATTGTCGTGAAGCAGCTGCTCTGTTGATTCTGTCCCTTTTGATTTGGCACCACCTCTAGTTTTGCTCACCGCCAGCAACTTCATAATCTCTGTGAGAAGTGGAACAAAAGAATTAGATTGATTCAGGGAAATTCATTCTCTGACCCAAAGGGCGATGCAGGTTACTTCAGGAAACACTGGTGCTCATGCAGCAGTCTCTTAGAGAGTGCCACAGCGTTCTGTCAAGGGTCCACATTGCTGTAAACTGAATTCAGGACAGAGAATCGAAGGTGCAGAATGCTGCAGCCAAACATTCTTGCATGATGTGAATGTTGTGATGGGAATGGTGTTGCTGACCAGGGACCAGGACCCCAGCAATGGATTTCACTTAAAAGCTTGCCTTCACTTTCACACACTCATCAGCTCCATGGTCCCCAAGTGTGGGTTCTGCAGCCAAAGTTGCCTTTTCAAGTGTGGGAGTTTACACCGGGTTACCTATGACACGTAGTTGCTGATCAACTTGGCTGTCTCCATTAGACAGAACTCATTGAGAGTAAATCACCAGGATTGTGTCTCTGTTCCAGGTGAAAGCTTGTGTTCTGTATGTGCAGCCGGAAACAAAGGCTGTACACCTGACATTGCGGCCTGCCTTCCTACATCCGGGGGCAATGTTGCAGGAGTCAAGCCCCCATGGGATTGGGAAGATTTTCGAGCAATGCACTGTGCGGAGTTACTACAAAGGAGCTGGTGTCATCTTTCAGCTGGATGATGGGACCGTTGCCTATTCACCTGTGAGTAACTCCCTTCAGTTGTGTCCGTGGATTGAGCGTCAACACTAATGATATTTCAATCTGTTAACAGTTTTGCATTTGTATATCTCCTTTCATGTCGTCTGGGCTTTGCAGCAAGTTCAGCACTTTTGAAGTACAACTATAATGTAACACTACAAAGCAGTTAGGGATGGGCGATAAATGCTAGTCCAGCCAGCAATGCCCACGACCTGTGAATACATTTTTTAAAAGGTAGCCAATTTGAGCATGGCAAAATTGTACAAATAAGATAGAATAGTTTTTTTTAGGAAGTCATTGGAATTTTTAAAAATAACATTGGTTCAGAGATGGATATAGGATAGCGAATTGAGCTAAGCCCCTGATTTTTAAAATGTTGCAACGTGAGAGCTGACTGGCTCTTGGTTGGAAGTCACCTTCGGAAGAGGGTCCTGCTGACAGTGCGTCGTCTTCTCACCAATCACCTGCCAAAGGCGGGATGCTACCTTGCTGTCCTCCCACAATGGGGTGTTGCGATGCTGCTACATTGAAGTACCAGTCTGTGGCCTCTCTCTCAAATCTCTGAACTGGTGCACAATGAGAGATCTGATTAGTGAGAAAATGCTGACCTGTGCTACCTTCTTCCACATCTCCCCTAGCTTATTTCGACGCTGTAGCCCAGAGAATGATTGCTGCCTTTGTGGTTGAGACCCTGTGCTCTGCTGGAAGACCGATTTTCCATGCGCCTTAGTGAGAATGCATTGAACAGAAACATCAATTCTGTTTTTTCTCTCCACAGATCCTGCCTGATCTGCGAAGTGTTTCCAGCATTTCTGATTTCATTGCAAATTACACTTTGTTGTTAAAGTCTTGTACTCTTCACTAAGTGTTGCAGATTAAGCACTGACAGCAGATGAAGTAAAGCTGGTTTTATTATGACCTGGTTTAGTTTATATGATGGTCTGTCTGGTGTAAAAGTGCTGTTTCATTAGCCTGCCTCTTCAATTGTAGGCATGTATTGTTGTCATGTGACTTTGCCTCCTTCCACAAGATCACTGATTGTTAATTTCTAACATTGCAGAAATCTCATCTGTCGAGCACTGCGATGCCCTTTGACCCAAAAGACTTCAGTGAAGGTTCCAGGCACAGGTGCAGGGTCATTGACCACAGCCCAATGGAACAGATGGCTCTGGTGTCTCTGAGAAAGTGAGTGTGAAGGGTCATCAATACTGAGACGTTGTGTTCAATAGAGGGTAACAGGTGGCATAGACCATGAGTCAGCAATACCCAAAGGCATTTACTGAGCAACAATGATTAGGAAAGGGAGCACATCTACACCACTGGGTTAGATACAGAGTAAAACCCCTCTACATTGTCTCAATCAAACATTGCCAGGACAGGTAAGCCATTGGGTTACATACAGGCAATCTGTTTTGTTCCATTTTCAATAGTTTGTTCTAGTGATGTGACATTTCCATTGTGTTCTTAATTAAAAACAAGTTAGCTTTCCACTTTGTGGTTAGCCCAAACAAGAGGGACAGAAATGGCACAAACCAAATTCAATCGAGAACAGTTTCTGATAGCAAAGACTGAAGAATAATGTCTTGACTCCTGTAATAAACACACAGCCCTTCCTTGATTTTGAGTTTCTCATTTTTAGGAGCATTCTTGATGCCCAATTTTTGAAGTACCAGGACATTCAGCTGGGACAGCTGGTTGAGGTAAGTCTTCACAGCCAGAGCTTTATAAACAGTACAGTCTTTGGAAAATATAGATTCCCAAAGCAGCCTCCAGCAGGACTGGATGAACGAGTGGCATGTGCCAAAGTGTCCTGCTCTCTTGCCTCAGGGCTATCTCCAGCTGCTGCTTAACTAACCACTCTTCCATTTATTCCTTCTGTCTTTCCTAATTGGGTATTGGTTAGAGTTCCTCCTAATCCGCCATGACTTTGCTCACGACTTCGGTTTTGCCAGGAGAATCTTGTTGCTGCAAATTGAGAATAACAAAAATAGCGTTCTTTCTCCTCTGCTCTCCTCTTTTCAGTCCCTCAGCTAACCCAGCCTGGCTGCTCTCACACTCACTCTCGCTCTCTCGTCAACCTTGTTGAAGTGTCTCCATCCTCATTTCAGATCTGAACAAATTGTGAAAACTTGGTCAGTGTAACTGAGAATTGCTGAGAAGGTTCCTGTGAACTGTTCCTTCCTACCACTCCAGCGCATCTGCCTCATCTCAGTATATCTGAACTTACCTGCCTATGCTGAGGGAACAACTCTCTGCCTATACAACAGTCAATGACCTATGTTATTCACCTATCCCTTGGTCCCCGACCTACTTTGCCTTAATATTCAGTAGTGTCTGATCTGGGTATTCCGATACCTCTTTACCCAGTGACCATTATGTAGTGACCTTTCAATAAAACCCATCTTGCGGAGATTTGACAGCATTTGCTGTCTTGTGTGTAAACAGGAACTAGCTATTTTTGGAGAGTTGAATGGAATCTAGCTAGGATCTTTCCAACAGATTTGCCAATGACTACATTCTTCATTTTGCTACTTTTCAGGGTAAAGTGACCTCTCTGGAGAGTTATGGAATGCACGTGAAGCTAACTGACCACATTCAGGGGCTGGTGCCTCATACACATCTGTCAGACATTCCCCTGAAACACCCAGAAAAGCTGTACAGTGTGGGAAATCTGGTGAAGTGCAGGGTGAGTGTGCAATATGTTCTCTGTGCAGGACAGGCTGAATGTGCAGTGTGTTTATGATCCAAGAAGGAGCCTAGTCCCCCAGATCAGTCCAGCCTGAATGTGACTCCGCTCTTTTCCCTGAGGGTGTAGTCCTTGAGGAATCAGCAGTATCATCACTCCTCAAAGATAAATGTCTATATTTCTGAATGACTCAGCTGAAGTGTTCCTCTTGGATTAAACATTTGTTTCTTTCTCAGGTACTGATGGTAAACAGTGGCACCAAGAAACTGACCCTGACTCTGAAGAAGACGCTGGTTGGTTCAAAGCTTTCTGTTATTACCCAGTACAAGGAGGCTGTTCCAAAGCAACTGGCCCACGGTTACATCGTCTCTGTGAAGCCCTATGGCTGCATCGTCAGCTTCTATGGTGATGTGCGAGGGCTCGTCCCTCAGCAGGAGCTGAGTACCCAGCCCATCCCCTTTCCGGAGAAGGTCTTCTATGTTGGTCAGGTGAGAGCGCGGTCAGCAGGAGAGACTGGGTAGAGTCAGACTGAGGGCGGTCAGCAGGGGCGACTGGGTAGAGTCAGACTGAGGGCAGTTAGCGGGGGAGGCCAGGCAGAGTCGGAGTGAGGGCGGTCACCGGTGGGGAGACCGATAGGTCTGAGTGAGGGCGGTCTGCGGGGGAGACTGGGTGGAGTCAAAGTGGGAGGTCACCATATTGGTGCAAAGGTGCTTCAGTAAGGAGGCTGGTTTTGGATGGATTCAGAGTGACAGCAGTCATTGCAGAGTTTGGGATAGTTCAGAGTAGGGGTGGGTGAGGGAGGTGTTTTGAGTGTTTAGATAGGTCTATTCAGAGGGGACCATGTTAGGGTTTGCAGATGGGGAACTTTCTGACTGGAGGTGGTCAGTAGGAGGCTGCATAGATTCGGATGATAATGGCCAATGAGAAGGGATAATGTCATGTTGGGACTACTCTCCATGCCTTGGGGAGGCAGAATGGAAGGGGTGGAGCAGCAGTTCCTGTGATGTTTTGGATGCTGTACCAAGATCTTTTGGCCTCATGCTTACCATTGGACTTGCCCCCTTCCCAGGTTGTCAAGGTCATTGTCCTAAAGTGTGACCCAACTCAGGAGAAGCTGCTGTTATCCATGAAAACCACACAGAAGGTGGGAACTGACGCTGATGAGTCTTCAATGTACCCAACTGGAAAGGTATTTATCTATTTACAGCAACTTTGATTAATAATGAGGAAGAAAATGTAGACTGTAGGAAAAATGTCAATGGGCTTGTCAAATGAACAGTGAAATTTGTTTCACCAAACAATTATTGGGCTTTGATAGATGTAACTGAAATACTATCTCGGCCTGGGAGCTTAGAATACCAGCTACAAAACAGTAGTTACAGGCTAATGAGGTAGCAGTGTACATTTACCAGAATGAACCCAAAAATAAAAGCATTCATTTGAAACCAGGTTTGTATTTTTGTAAAAACTGAAAGAACTGCAGATGCTGTAAATCAGAGACAAAAACAGAAGTTGCTGGAACAGCTCAGCGGGTTCTGACAGCATCTGTGAAGGCAAATCAGAGTTAACGTTTCAGGTCTGATTACCCTTCCTCAGAACTAATTAGTTTTTCCAGTTATTGAGAAGCCAGTTAAATCCTGTGTATCAGTTTTAAATAAAAAGATTTATCAGTCAGATTTCTTAACCAATGTGTTTAAGGATTTATCGTCAAAACAAAACTCTTCCTCCCCCTTTCATGCTCTCTGTCTCCAAATGTCAAGATTTGGAGATGCCGGTGTTGGACTGGGATGTACAAAGTTAAAAGTCACGCAACACCAGGTTGTGTTGTGTTATAGTCCAACAGGTTTAATTGGAAGCATTGGCTTTCAGAGCACCGCTCCTTCGTCAGGTGGTTGTCAAAGCTGAGAATTTTTTGTTGAGCAAGGAGGTTAAAAATTACAGAATTAAATGATTTGGAGATGCCGGTGTTGGACTGGGGTGTACAAAGTAAAAAATCACACAACACCAGGTTATAGTCCAACAGGTCCAACACAATCACCTGATGAAGGAGCGTCGCTCCAAAAGCTAGTGTGCTTCCAATTAAACCTGTTGGACTATAACCTGTTGTTGTGTGATTTTTAACTAAGAATTAAATGAAGTTAAGCTCAGCCATCATTTGATTGTATTATTGAGCAGCATTATGCTTGGGGGGGGATGCGGGGAGGGTTGTGTGTGATGAATGGCCTCCTTCTGTCTCTGGTATCCTATTTCTGAATGCATTTCCTTGCTCCTTTTGCTGCTGATGTGCTTTCACTGTGGTAAATGTGTTTCAGATTGTCGATGTGGAAGTCTTGGCGAAGGTGGAGAATGGGCTGAAGGTCTCCATTCTCCCACAGCGTGCACCTGCCTTTCTCCCAACGGTACAACTCTCGGACTATGTCTCAAATTGTCAGCTTCTTGCTGAGAGGCTGCAGAAGGGTGACATCCTCTCCAATGTTATGTGTTTAAGCCAAGCCCAAGGCCAGATTGTATCCTTTTTCTGACTAAACTTTAGCCGAACAAAGGTCTTCGTTATTATCAAGTATGTTTTCAACAGAAAGAGTTTCATAATAATCATGGAGACCAATATACTGTTACACGAGTAATTAAAAATGCGATGGGGGAGTGGATTAGTCATATTAATATCACTAGGTTCTTACTGTGAGTGTCACTGCTCCCTAACAGATCCCTCAGCAGCAGAGCGGTGACCAGTTCCTGAATCTTCCATTTTAAGTATAGGCTGGGTTGGTTCCTCGGCTTTACTTTTAATCTTGTTTCCAATACTTTGTGAGTTTTTAAAATTTAACAGTTGAGCTAGTTGTCATCTGATTGCTGATAGTCAACTTTGTCTCTTTTTAGCTATTGTCAATAAATAAGTTGGGATAGTTAGCAGGGAGACAGGAATAGGCAAGGGACTGGGGCAAGGTGAGTCAGTTTGGAGAGAGCCAGGAGAAACCAGATATGCTGAACAGTCTCCTATGTTATGTGGCCGGTATCAGCTTTTATGAATTCTCGAGCTAGTTCAGAAGGATTTGCTACATGATGGTATTGCTACATGATTGAGGATTGCATCAGATCCACTATCAGGAGTGCTTTTTTGTAAATTGGGTTACTCCGTAACCAAGCTAGTTTCCTCTATTGTCACAGTGTTGCCTGCCCTTAACTACGTTGCTCAGATTCTTTGCAGAAAAGCTGCAGTGATAGCTTTTGCTAAACAAGCGCCACTGCCAAAGGACGTATTGGAACTCCAGGTGAGCTGTAACTTGCTTCTCGAAGCTTGAGTCCCTCTGATGTGCTTTCTTTAGATGTACAGTCAGTTCTGCTGTAATGTGGTAGTTCGGTTCTTGTGCAATCCTGTGTTATAAGAAAATTGCATAATAGCATCACCACTTAAACTAATGGGACTAGAACTGCGTCATAGCCAATACACACTTTAAAAGTTCACACTATAGAAACAGTGTCCCCAATTCATGAATCACGTTGTCGTGAATTTGGATTAATGAAACGCGTGTTATAGCAGAACGACCAAAGAGTTCGACTTTGATAGTGAATCATCATTGGGATGAACAAGCTCATTGGTATTGCGCTGATTCATAATGTGCTTGCCGACATAATCCTATGTTGCAAATAAAAGAACTAGGAGCTGTGTTGCCCCTTGTGTCTGCTTTGTCATTCATTGCGATTGTGACTGATCTTTTAAGAAGACTTTTTAAATTTTCTGCCTCGTCCATATATCCCTTAATTCTCTTAGTGTTCAAAACTCTATCTTCCTCAGTTTTAAATAATCTCAATGACCAACTCACTAGGATCGAGAAATCCAAAGATTCACTGTACTATATTCTGAATGCCGAAGTTCTCCTGTCAGCGCTAAATGGCTGACTTCTTATCCTGTGATGTCCAGTTCTAGTCTCTCCACCCAAATGAAGCAACTTCTCAGCATCTGCCCTGTCAAACAGTATAGGAATTTTGGAATGGTAAAATACTAGAAATCTGAAATAGAAACAGCAAATACTGGAAATGCTCAAAGTTAGCTACCATCAGTGGAGAGAATTGTGTGTGATTCAATCCTTTGACCTTTCATCAGAACTGGAATAAGGTAAAGCAGTAGGTTTTGAGCAAGGTAAAGGGGAGAAGGTAGGAAGAAGAATAACAAAAAAGGAAGATCTGTGATAAATTAAAGGGGAGTTTAAAAGCCAAAAGGTTTCATGATATGAAGCCAGAGATGGTGGCAATGGACATGTTTTTAAAAAAAAACTCAGAGGATGTGTCTAGACGTGGTGTGATTGACAGGATAGTGAATAACATCCATTGGAAAACAAAAGAATTAATCGAGAAACCAGATTTAGAAGCAAAACAAAATTAAATAAATGCACTCTTTTAAAATTGGTCAACTTCATGTCAAGTCCAGTTGCTTGAAATTATATTATCAAAACGTGTAGCACTCAGGCTTGGTTTGAGCTGCAGCATACTAAGGTCAGAGGGCTGTGTGGTGAAGATATAAAACAACAAATGACAAGAAGGCCATTGCTCGCGAACTGAATAGATGTATTTTACAAGGTGGTGTCTGGTCTGCATTTGGTCTCTTCAGTACAGAGGCGATTGCATTGTTAACAGCAAATACCAAATTAAGAGGCCTGAATTCATGCTTGGAGCCTTGAACAGTGAAAACAAAGGAGGTGAAAGGGCAGGTATTGCATAACCTGTGCTGACATCAACAGATCCTATTGGAAAGGAAGAATGTGTTCGGAGATGCTCCAGACTGGACTAGAATTTCAGAAAAGAAGTGGTCTCTTTGGTGGAGGCTGGTACAATTGCAACATTTAAGAGGCATTTGGATGGGTATATGAATAGGAATGGTTTGGAGAGATATGGGCCGGGTGCTCAGGTAGGACTAGATTGGGTTGGGATATCTGGTCGGCATGGACAGGTTGGACCGAAGGGTCTATTTCCATGCTGTACATCTCTATGACTATTCAAAATCCTGAAAGGAGAGGTTATGAGAGGATGGATGTGGTGGCAGCATCATACTGGAGCTGGTGAAAATGACAGGCAATGATGATGTTGAATGCAGAGGCTGGTGGGATAGAACGTCGAAGCAAGCAGAACCTGTTTGTGGTTCTGGGAGGGAGGAAAAGGGATGAGGGTAGAAGGGTGGGAAATGGAATAGACAGGGTCAAGAACCTCATTGCTCTCAGGAGGACATAAAGACTTTGGAAACTTATGTGGAATGTTGCACCTTTTAAACCAATGCAACTGAGATAAAGAATCTGGATTAGAATAGTAAAGAATTTTATCCAACTAAATGAAATCCTTCTAAGTGGTAACTATTTTAGTCTCATTCTACTTGACCTGTCCTCCTAGCTTTGGTCCTCTATCCCCAGAATCTAGTGCGACTTCGTTACATTGCCTCTGAGAGAAGTATCATCTTCCTTGGGGAAGGAGCTCTGGCCTCTAGAAACCACAGTGCTTTACCTGTCTCTCTATTTTCTTTAGGTGGGAATGCAGATGCCGGGTTTTGTGAAGAACATTATGACATATGGAGTGTTTGTCGAATTCCCACATGGACTGTATGGCCTGGCTCCCAAAGCTGTGAGTCCAATATCCAGTCTACACCTATTGATTTGTTCTGACCAACACAGCAACAGATTTGCTGAATCTTATTAAATGATTTACATGGTCCTGTAATGATGGTGTGGTGCTCATATTATTGTAGTATTTGTAGCTAATGATTGGGAGATGCGCATTTGAATTCTCATTACTGAAACATTAAAAGCTGGAAGTAAAAAGCTGGTCTTGGGGAAGATGGCCAGGGAACAATTGTCGCAGAAACCCCACCTAGTTAACTAATGTCCTTCAAGGAAGGAAATCTTCCTGACCCCGTCTGGCCTGAAAGCGACTCCAGTCCTATAGCATTGTGGTTGATTCTTAACATAACTCTGAAATGGCTTAGCAAACCACTTAATGCAGCAAACTAAGGGCAGCTAGGGGTGGGCAATAAATTACAGACTTGCCAGTGGTGTTCGTATGTAAGCTATCTAAACAGACTGGATTCTAGTCCAGGGGTTTATATGTTGAATAATCGATACCCAAGAATGGTTTACGTGTGTATTAATTTTGCTGGTTAATGTTTCTTCTCCTCCAGGCTATGTCTGATAAGTTTGTCACAAACATCGAAGATCATTTTGTGGTGGGCCAGACAGTGGTTGCCAAGGTTACAAACCTGGATGAGGAAAAGAAGCGAGTATTACTGACTCTGAAAGTGTCTGAATGTGGGTCTGGGGAAGAGGATGATGAAAGTCTTGCACTCCTGAGCCAGTACTGTGGGGAACTGGAATTTGTCAGGACCTTGATGAGCAGCAGAGGTAATGTCTGAATCTTGTGTCTGAAATCCACAATTTAGAGGGCCTTCAGAAAGGGAATATTTTAAAATTGATCATAAGTACAAGGGAAACCATTCAGCCCCTTGAGTCTGTTTCACAAGTCAATTAGGTCATGTCTGATCTCTAAGTAACTCTGTTGACCACAGTCAGTTCCATAACCCTGATTATTCTTTCCCAGTTGTAGTTATGATATTTTCAATTGAGATCCTGCCTCAGCAGCTTTCTCGGGCAGCAGTTTCCACACTTCCACTCCCATTTTGGAGATACCAGTTTTGTGTCCACCTCTTTCTGCCATTCAGTCATGAGTGTAGAATATCAGAGGTGCAATTTTCGCCATCATGCCCAGACATAGCTTGATCTTAAGAACATAAGAAATAGGATTGAAAATGGGTCATTCCGCCTTTCTGCCATTCAACAAGATGAAGGCTAATCTGCCCCAGGCACCTCAATTCTTCTTTCAGCTGGCTCCTCTCAGCCCTCTGCTCCCTAGTATTTCAGAAACCTGTTTATCTTCTCTTTAAATACGCTCAGTGACCTAGTCTCCATAACTCTCTGGGGTAGAGAATTCTAGGCATTCACGACCCTGTGGGAGATGACATTGCTTTGCATCTCCGTTTTACAAGAGTTTATATGTAGAACAGCAGGTATTTGGGAATGAGTTATAGGCTGAAATCCAATCAAGCGATACTTGCAGGGCAGGTTGATGTTGAATTCTTCATGAATGTTTACTGTTTCAGATTCTCCAGTTGCTGTCAGTTTAAGTCGCCTGGCTACAGGGCAGAGACTCCAGCTGGTAGTTAGCAGAGTGGAGGATGATGGCACAATATATTTCACGGGTACACAGGTTACCAAGCACACTGTTACAGCCAGTCGCTATCACCAGGAAGGTAAGTGCATGTCTGGCATTGACATTTGGTGAGTGGCTCACCTGATGATAATTTAAATCAAAATTCTGTCTGACTTGACCTTACATAATTTCAAGGACGCCCGTGTGCTCTCAGGAGTGAATTCCAAAGATTGACGATCCTCAGAGAAGAAATCCCTCTTCATCCCTGCCTTAAATGCGCATCTATCTGTTTTGAACTGTGTCACTAGATATAGATTACACCCCCTATAATGAGAAGAAACATTCTCCCAGCATCTATCCTGTTTATAGCTTATATATCCAACAAGATCTTTGCTCATTCTTCTAAACACCAATGAATGCAGGCTAAGCTGTTCCTCAAAAGACAACCTCTTTATTCCAGGAATCAGCCAAGTGAACCTACTGTGAAATCCCTCCAATGCAAATATATAATTCCATAGGTAAGATAACCAAAACTCAGCACAGTTTCCAGGTAGCATCTCCCAACCGCCCTGTCCAAATGCACTAAGACTTTCTTACTTTTATATTCCATCCCTCCTGAAATGAAGGCTAGCATTCTGTTTGCCTCCTTCTTTGTACCTTCTTGCTGATATTTTGTGGTTCATATACAGGGATACCCAATCCCCACTGGACTGCAGCATTCAGTTTGCTAACCCAATTATCCTGACTTTTTTTTTCCCCCGGTTGACAGCTAATCCATGCTAATGTATCACCCCCAATACCATAAGATCTTAGCCTGTGTCTAACTTATTATGTGACACATTATCGAATGCCTTTTAGCAATTTAAATGCTCACCATCTATGGTTCCCCTTTATCCACTCTGCTTACTATATCTTTAAAGACCTCTCAAATAAATACATTTGTCAAGCATGATTTGGTGCCTTGTTTGCCATTTACTTTTAATCCAGATTCCCCCTCATTGTTATTCAGTAATTCCTTTTCCCCACAGCGGCCTGTGTTAGTGTTTCTCTGCAGATGTTAAACCAGCTCTCTCACTGCATAACAAATCACCTCCTCATCCCTGCATCCAGTGTAACTGACTATAAACAAAAGCCTGACTGGATCTACTATTGATGAAATATTGATTCTGACCACATCCTGCAGATGTGAATTCATTTGTAAAACCAGTGAAACTTGGTGGCTTTAAAGCATTGAGGTTTTACTATGAGACTGGCTTTTTAACAGCTCAGTATCATTTAAGGAGCTTGCTGAAGCAATGTGAGCATAGAGCGTGTGAATAGCTGATGCAGGAAAACCAGTCATAGATACACCAAAACATGATACTGTTGTGATCACAGTTGAGATCTCATGGATCAGTGTGGTAGAATGAACTCACTACTTCAGGAGCCAGGGACGATGGAATGTTTTACATGAAACAGCAAATATCTGATGCCGGATTTGTCACTGTTCTTTTTTGTAGGGGTGTCTCTGAGCCCAGGACAACAGTGCACAGCAGTCGTGATGTTTGTAGATCTCCTCTCATCCATTGTTCATGTGTCTGTCCGTCAGGAGCTGCTAAATGCTAATGTGAAAAAGGTACAGTGGTGCTGGGTTGAGCTGTGACAAAGAAAAACACAATCAGCATCTACTCCAGTGACACTGAGCAAGAATCCTAATTTTAGAACGAAAATGGGATTCCAGTGCTATTTCAGAGAAAAGTGAAACTGAGTGTGTCAGTGAGTTTCTTCATGTCAGGCTTGAGATTCAGGTGGATAGAAGAAAGGAGTTTTCCACCACTTCTCAAAGATTCCTGTTGACCCTTAACGATCAAGAACTAATCTGCTTAGAATTTGCTACAGACCGTAATGTCTGACTGAAATTGATAAGCAGTGAGCTCAGCAAGTATAGAGAAGGCTTTACTCTGTAACTAACCCCATATTCTCCCTATCCTGAGAGGGTTGTAGAGACACAGTTGAGGAAGCTTTACCCTGTGTCTGACTCCCTGCTGACCCTGTCCTGAAAATGTTTGATGTTGACAGTGTTGAGGTAGCTTTACTTGCAATTTAAAAGAGTAGACAAGAGTTTTACTCAGTAGCTAACCCTGTGTTGTCCCTGTCCTGGGAGTGTTTGATGTGGAGAGTGTAGAGGGAGCTTTAATTTCAGTTTAAAAGAGTAGAGGAGATTTTACCTTCAGTTTAAAAGAGTAGTGAGAGCATTACTTTGTATCAATCCACGTGCTGTCCCTGTCCTGGGAGTGTTTGATGAGGACAATGTAGAGGAAGCTTTACTCTATATCTGTCCCCATGCTGTACCTGCGCTGGAGTATTTGATTGGGATGTGTCAGAGGAGTTTACTTTTAGTTTACTTTTTGGTTTTAAAAAGAGTAGTTGAAGCTTTACTCTGTGTCTAAGCCCATGCTCCCCTTGCCCTGGGAGTGGTTGATGGGACAGTGTCGAGGAAGCTTTACTGTTTCTAAATCCCTTGCTGTACCTGGTCTTGAGGTGTTTGTCAGGAAATCTGGTGCAAGGGATAGAGACAGTCTTGAGTTTGCATTATGTAGATGTGAAAAGCTAACAAGATGGTATAATTGAGTCAGTAAATGATGAGCTGATGAACCGAATGGACAATTTTGTGTTGCAGTTGAAAGGAATTTCCCAGCATCCTGCTGTGGTGCAATTTGTGACACAGGATGTTGCCGTTGTTTCACTGGCTGGCACTTCGAAGCTGCTTCTCGTTCCAGTCACATTCCATCTAAACGACACCTTTCACTTCGACTCTGAGAAACTCTTTGTGGGACAGACCATCTCTGTGTCGCTGCACACAGCTGGAGTAGAACATCATGGGATCCCGCTCGCTGCCCGAGGACGCAAGAAACACAGGAGGGTCAAGCGAGAGCGCCAAATGTCAGAAGAAGAGGATTTGACACCTGTGGTTCAGCATGCACTGTATGTCGGGAATGTAGTAAGTGGAACTGTGAAATCCGTGCAGCCAAACTGCCTGCTGATCAAGTTAGAAGGCGGCGTGACTGGATTTGTTCACGTTTCAGAAATCGATGACTACGTTCCTGACGGCTCCTTTCCAACGACGAAACAAAAAGTTGGCAATGTCGAAACAGCAAAGGTCATTGGAGGTAGAGAAGTCAAGTCTCACAGGTAGGTGCTCTGCTGGTTTCTGAATGTTTTTGGTTTGACCTTAATCCTGTGGGCTAGCCCTGAAGTTTGGTGGGAATACTAAATGGAAAGCCGGCAGTCACTGTTCTAGTGCAGCTTTACAATGTCACCAAGTCCTTTTGAGTTAACAAGTGTTGCTGAGGGTTTTTGTTCTAATCTGGACACAGGCAAAGTGGCATGCATTGGCGTTGCTTCACTATTCTGGCACTAAGCCTCATTGGATAGTGAGTACCTGGTGTCACATGGCTTAGACTGAGACCATCTGACAGGTTATCCTACTAAGAAGCATTAAGGAAAGTCTCTCATTTCTATATTGCCATTCGCAGTTATGTCACCTTGCAGCAGTTAAATGCTTTGAAATATAGTCATAGCTGTATTGTAGGAATCAAGACAGCCAAGTTACACAAAATAAGATCTCAAACAGAGCAGTGAAATACCAGTAATACGTTAACAGCCCCAGAGACATGGCTTCAATCCCCACCATGCCAATGGGGAGGGATTTAAATCTAGTTAATAAATTTACACTGCATTGCTAGTTTCACTCTTAATAAGGACACCAAATTATTGTGAAAACTCAAACTGCTCACTGATGTCCTTTCGAGAAGGATATTTGCCGTTCTTGCCTGATCTGGCTATGCCTGACTCCAGATTCTTAGCAATGTGATTAATGCATAACTACCCTCTGATATGACAAAAGAAGATACTGGTTCAAAAATAAAAGGATAGTAAAAGCTGATCTTACCAACCATACCTACGTTGTTTAAGCAAATAGAATGACCAAATCAGTTTCAGTGATGCTACAGGGATAATTTAAGACGCAACGTTAACTGTTGATCTCTTCAAAGTTATTGCCATGGATTACGTTGTAGCAACCAGTTTGGACAGGAGGACCCAAGTTTAACATCTCATCTTCAGCAATAGCCCCTCAACAGCGTGGCCTCCCTTCGCCGCTGACCCTCCGACTGTGCAGAGCTGACCCAGAAGTGACTCTGTTGAGAGTCATTTAATGTGAATTATTTTGCTGGTTTCCCATCTCACAATGGCAGATTTAATTAATTCACTCTTGCAAATTGCTTTGATATAGTTTAAACTCGACTTCTGGAATCCACTCCTAAAAGCTTATTAATTTCAGGGGTACAAGGTTTGTGCACAGCGTTACCACGTAAGGTTAAGTCCTGCAGTTAGAATCAAAATCCGTAGAATCCCTACAGTCTTGGAAAAACGCCATTTGGTCCATCGAGTCCACCCTGACCTTCCAAAGAACATCCCACCCAGACATCCCATCCCTGTAACCCTGTACTACCCATGGCAAATCTGTCTAACCTGCGCATCTTTGGACTGTGACAGGAAACCCACGCAGACATTGGGAGAATATGCAAACTCCACACAGTCTCCCCAGGATGGAATCGAACCAGGTCCCTGGCGCTGTGCAGCACAGCGCTAACCACTGAGCCACCTTGCCATTTCATCGTGCAGATTGCAAAGAGTTGGAGTGTGACATTCAATGTGTGAGGAAACCATGTCCGGTAGTGATTGTACTGAAACTAGAATTAGCCTTTCATTGTAATTGATTATGATAGCGCAAGCATTATTATTGCACTAGTGTCTAGTTGCAGGCGGCACGGTGGCTCAGTGTTAGCACTGCTGCCTCACAGCACCAGGGACCCAGGTTCGATTTTAGCCTTGGGCGACTGTATGTGTGAAATTTACACATTCTCCCTGTGTCAGTGTGGGTTTCCTCCGGATGCTCTGGTTTCCTCCCACAGTCCAAAGATGTGTAGGTTAGGCGAATTGGCCATACTAAATTGCCCATAATTTTAGGTGCAATAGTCAGAGAGAAATGGGTCTGGGTGGGGTACTCTTTGGAGAGTCGGTGTGGACTTGTTGGACTGAAGGGCCAGTTTCCACACTGTAGGGAATCTAATCTAATCTTTAAAAAAAGTCTATTTTCTGGCAGTAATTGATATTATTTTTGTCTTCCCACATTTTAGATTTTTGCCAATCACGCACCCGAACTTTTCGATGACTATACCAGTGTTAACACTGCGACCAAGGTAAGTCAAGATACCGTGACGGTTGTTGGAGAATCAACTACAGGTCACAGGAAGTTTAGCTTGCTGTCCACTGTTCTGGTTTGGTTTGACCAAACTTGGAGTGTGTGCAGAATGCCAGTATCCATCTGAAGTAATAGAGTTATGGTGAAGGTACAGAAGGGATTCACAAGAGCTGAGAAGTTATAACTATCTGGGGAAGTTAACCTGGCAATTCTATTACAGAAGGGAATAAACATGAAGAAGAGATTGCAGAGATCTTTAAAATAATGAAAGATTTAATTTGGGTAAACCGATGTTGCAATATGTAGGTAAGATCAAAACTACAGGCTATCAGTATCAGGTAATATATAACAAGTCCTGTTAGAACTCTATCTGCAGAGTGGTGAAAATGTGGTACTCTGTACTGCAGGGAGCAGTTGAGGCAGACGACACTGAGGTGAAGCTATACCAAGGAAGGTAGAAAGGGTTGTATGGAGCAGAAGCACCAGTAAGGATCAGATGGGCAATTTGACCTGTCCTGTAATTACAATGTAGATGAATGGCCTTGACACTGATTGGCTCAGTGAGATTTTGAGCAAATAACTGAAGCTTTGCAAACACGGAGAGTCATTCGTAGGAGGAAATGAGAGATGGGGATTGGATTGGACTTGGCTGCGATACCTCGGATTGAACAGTTTGTCAGCACTCGCTGTGAAGTCTTGCTCTTTTAAAAAAAGTTTATAGTGAGACAGGATCCAGGCTTCGAGTCCATTTTTTTTTCGGTTGGAGCGCATGAATGAATAGGGAGCTGGGAGTAAACTGATCAGAATGAGGTACTGATATCAAATCATAAAACTCCAGGAGCAGATCCATGCGTTCATGTTCTGTGTTCACTCAGTGACAGAATGAATACAGTACAGAAGGAGATCATTTAGCCCTTTACACCTGTCTCTCTGTAGGATTTACTTACCTAGTGCTATTCCCTTGACTTTTCCACACAGCCTTGCACATTCTTCCCCTTCGGATAATGGAATCCTTATTGAATGCCTGTATGGAATAGGTCTCCATCACACTATCAGGCAGTGTATTCCATATCCCACATTTCACGACATGAAAAATCATCTTCATGTTATTGCTTTTTCTGTCAATTTGGTTCTCCATCACTCAATGGAAACATTTCTTCCCCTGTACTCTGTGCAGACGTCTCGTGATTTCTTCAAGATATTGAAAATCATCTCAACATTCTGTTCTTCACTGAAAACAACCCTGGTTTATCCATATATCAGAAGTTTCCCATTCACAGAGCCATTCTTTGAAATCTTTTCTGCACTCTCTTTTACCTTCACATCCTCCTGTGGTGCATGCCCAGCATACTGGTTGTAGTATTGAAACTAATGTTTTATACAGTTTAACATCACTTCCTTGCTTTTGTATTTCATACCCATATTGATGAAACGTCAGAATGGCATATGCTTCATTAACTGTTCTCTCAACCTGTCTACCACCTTCAAAAATGTGTTCAGATCCTGTGTTCTCTTTAGAATTAGTTTCTTTAAACTGTCTCGCTACATTCTTCCTGTCAAAATGAGTCAATATTGCATTTCATCTGCCAGTTGTCCATCCACTCCACCAACGTGCTAATGTTCTTTTGAAGTTCTGTAGTATCCTCCTCAGTACACAATGTTTCCAAATTTTGTTTTATCCACAGACTTTAAAATTGTGACCTGTATACCAAAGTCTGGGTTACTATATGTTAAGAAGAAAGAAGTTCCTAATACTGAACCTTGGGAGCTCGCTTATAAAATTTCCACCATCTGAAAGATATTAGTTAAACACTCCTGTTTCCTGTCACACAGCCAATTTGTATTCATGTTGCTACTGTTCCTCTTATTCCATGAGGTCTAATTTTGCTGGCAAGTCTGTTGTGTGGCAGTTTATCAAATATCTTTTGGGAATCCATTTGCACCTCATCAACCCTCTCAACTTTTTTAAAAAAAAATTGCCAGTAAGCTAATTAAACGCAATTTGCCTTTTAGCCACTTTGTTCTGGCTTTCCTTCATTGACCCATATTTACCCAAGTAATTGTTGACTTTGTCCCAATATGTCACTTTTAGAAACTTCCCCCATTGTCGAACTTAGTGACTCATCTGTATTTGGTTGACTAACCTTTATGCTTTTTTTTTGACAAGGGTGCCACATATTTACAATTCCTCTATCCTCTGGCACCACACCTGCATCCAAGGAGCTTTGGAAAATTATTCCTAGGGCCTCCACAATTTCTACAGTCTCTTCCACCAATTTTCATGGATGCTTCTTATCCCGGTTTGGTACCTTATCACTTTTACTGTAGAAATTTGACTATGACCACCACCTTATCAATTTTTAAACCCTTCAAGTGTCTGAACTCACCTAGGGAGATTTTCCTGGATGTTTACTTAACCATGAACCAGTGAATATTTTTCTTCCTGCTGACTCTCCTTTTCCTTCCACAGCAAGCTGTCAGGAGACAGTGAGCTCATGTTCCAGAGCGAGGACTTAGCAGACCAGCTGAAATCCTACAAACCCGGCCAAGTGTTAACGTGCTATGTGTCGAAGGTACAGCAGCTCATTCCGTACTGGGTGTAGGGAATCAACATGGGAGTAGGGTGTGGTCACTGAGGAGACCCTGGGGCAAGGAAGGTGAATGATTCTGATTTGAATTCTGATTTGAATGGGATTGATGTGTGCAGTTCATATATCGGTTCCTATTGTCACTTGACATTTACCAACTGGGTGTTTTCAGTTTCCAGGTGTGAATGATGGAATATATTGAGCTGGGTGGCCTCAGGGAGATGGGTGATAGCGTGTGGTATGTTCTATCTCTGTCATTGAGTGTGGGTCATAGCAGTGGCATCAATTTGGAACGTGGGACTTGGAGCAGGCTGACTGACCCTGTGCTGTTTTTCAGTGGGTGAAGGGTGCTTTTGGGGAGAGGGGGTTCTTTGAGCAATTTAACTTCAGTAATGCAAGAACTTGCCCAGTTTGAATGTCACTACTGTGACATCCTGTTGCTCTGAATTCCAGTTCTAGTCATGACCAACTCTCGCATGTGTTTTGCCGTACCACCTGCTCTTGCATCCTGTTTCTGTCTCACCATCTCTTAACCCCTCCTCCTCCTCCTATTTTCAGTACAACCATACCAGAAAATGTCTGGTTGTTGAAGTCACTCCTGTCATTTCTGGAAGTGTAGAGCTGCTGCTGATGTCTCAAAAAGTCAAGGTAAGTCTCCTACTGTGGTACAAGTCATGATCTCAAAAAAATCAGCCTGGCTGCCTGGATCAGAGGGTCATTGGTTCATGTCTCATTTGACATCCCATAATTCATACCGACATTCCCAGTGTCAAACCAAGAATGTGTTTTCATGGAATCACAGAATGGTTACAGCATAGAAAGTGGGCAGTTGACTCACTGTTTCTGATCTGAGGATTGTAACTTGGTGCCGATCTCCTGCCTTTCTCCCATATCCTTATTCAATGTTTCTACTCAAGTAGTCATCCATTGCCCTCTTGAGTGCCTCATGCTTCCTCCACACTTCCAGGCAATACCTTCCAGACTCAAACCACTCATGAGAGATTTAACTAAGGCCCTGTTTGCCTTTTCTAGGTGGACATGAAAGATCCAATGGCATTATTTGAACCTTGTCCTGGTGTCGTTGTCATAAAAGAATAGGAGGGTTATGGAACTCTGTTTTTCTCTCTGTGCAGATGCTGCCAGACCTGCTGAGCTTTTCTAACACTTTGTTATCATCCTCCTGGTGCCCATTACTAAAACTTATCCTTTAGTATATCTAAAACAGATGGTCTGGTAATTATCACATTGCTGTTTGTGCAATGCTTTGATATTGGATTGATGTAACCTCTGACATGCTGAGGGTTGTATGACCTGGCAATATTGAAATTATTGACTAATCTCAGTGATCAGTCACTCTCTTTTAATTTCTAAAAGAACCAGACCTGATTTGAGGAAATTCCCCAGCAGGGGAGAGCTTCAGGAATGATCGATTCGAAGTTTGGCTGTTACTCCCAAACACGCTACACTCCATGTACAACACAAATCAAATTACTCCGCTGCCCTGACATTTTAAACACACAACTGGAGTATCATGTGTAGTGGAATCAGAAAACAAAGAGAACCTCTTCAGAATATTACCACTTCTGTTGAATCTCTGGTAAAAGCGAGTCTTTCAGCATGAGGATTGAGTGTACCTGGCACTCCAATAATCCCAACACAAACCAGTCATCCTTTGATAATACTTCAGCTTGTTGAACACGCTGACAACTTCATCCCCGTTGAAATGCTGCAACTATGAAACTTACAAACGTCTTTTTTTTTCAACCCTCCCAATCACTCCACTTAATTCAGCACTTGAAGTTTCCCAAGAAACATTTTCAATCTGGCCAGGCCTTAACTGCGAAGGTGATCGGCCCAGACACAACGAACAGCCATCTCAGCCTCTCACTCACAGGTAAGACTGAGCACCAAGGCTACTGTAGCAGAGGGCGGTGTCTGTCTTCTGGTGGCTGCTTATATTTGATACATTACACTGAACTCTCACTGAACTGGAATAATGAACAACGACTGGGAGGGATATATGATCGGATGTAAGTGCCACAAACAGGTGTGGGTTCAGAAGGGGAGAAGGGATATTGTGGAGAGGTTTGGGTGTTGACAGTTCCTGAGAGTGAAATTTGCTGACTGAAGATTCTGAATAGGGCCATGGAGTGCACATAGGCTTGAAGTCAGAGAGTAAACGTTGGAATCTTGGTTGACTTGGCAAGACTTCGACCTAAGGGGTTCTGATGTCCAGTTCAGACCCAGAGGACCCGGGAAGTAGAGACTGGGGCTGGCTGCAGGAGAGGGTGTAGTGACAGAGATGGGTCACAGGAGGAGGAGTAGTTGGGATTGGAGACATGTTCATGAGGGCAAAATTTGATTAGGATAGACTCTGGCCAGATAATACTGCCGAGAGCTTACAGGTATATTTCAGGTTTAGTTTGAATGCTGACAGATTCACTGGATCTATGCTATTTGTGGCTGTGTGGGTTTTCTTTCTGAGACAGTTGAAAAGATTTATTATATTATCTTGCCATATGATCTGTTCCAATTCTGATATTTGTATTTTATCAAACTATCTTAATCAGAAGTTCTCACCATCTCCTTGAACACTCTCGCTAGGTTTATGTTCTCTGGATGAAGGTTCGATAACACTGGGCATAATCAAGAAGGTCACTCCACACTTGGGGGTCACCATCAAGCTCCCTTTTGGAAAGAATGGTCAAGTGGGGCTATGTGATATAGCAGATTCATACAAAGAGTCACAATTTGAGGCGCTCACCCCGGGCCGCATAGTCAGGTCAGTACCAGAAGATGCAGCTTGTAACATGCAGAATCCTCCCTGCTGCTTTTACCTAGTTACTACACTTGCAGTCTGCACCTCACTGCAGGGAGGAGAGTGTGAGTTGCTCATCGGTTGTGTCTGAGTGGGTCACATTCTTAACTCTGTTAGAATGTTGTGATTTCAAGTCCCACCCCAAAAACATGAGCACAGAAACTTAACCAAGGTACATCCATGCAAGACTGAGGGAGTGCCGCACTGCTGAAGATACCACCTTACAGATGAGACATTTTAACTACCTATTCGCATCCCACAGCCACTATTCAAACGGGAGCAGGAGAGCTCCCCAGGTGACTGAGTAATTTTTATCACTGAAAGCAGAACCTCTTAATTATTGTCTCATTTCTATCATGGGAGCTTGCAGTGCTCACATTATCTTTACAAGCAATTCACAACGGATATAATGTGGGATAGTAAGAGAATGTGAAAGGTGCTGTAAAATTGGGCTTTTGCCCGAAACGTCGATTTCGCTGCTCGTTGGATGGTGCCTGAACTGCTGTGCTCTTCCAGCACCACTGATCCAGAATCTGGTTTCCAGCATCTGCAGTCATTGTTTTTACCTTGTAAAATTGTGTTTTACAATGGAAACAATGGAATTAATTCTGTTGAGTTGTCAGCAGATGTCTCTGCTCTATTTAGTTTCCTGACTGAATGATACACCTGGGTGACTGGGAGAGTCAGTAGTCTCCCTACCCAGCCCGGTTTGATCCGGTTTGATCCAAATAACTACACAGATCAATCAGCTTCTGAGGAGATGCACGTTTGTATGTAATCCAGTTTCCAAACCATTGTCTTAATCCTCTCATTCCCTGATTTATTAACTTTTCTGTCAGTTGCCCCAGGTAAAATTATTTGTGTAACCTTTTGTAGTGGCCTCTTTCACTAACTCTGGTGTTTTGACAGGTGCTGTGTCATTTCAAATGATAAGCATGAATTGGCAGTTTCTCTCAGGAACTCAAGGTGAGCATTTCTCAATTAACTCTCTCTGTTTTTCTTTTTCTCTTTTTAGCTCTCTCAACCTTCCTCCCTGTCTCTCTCCCTGTTTCTCTCCCTCCTTCTCTCCTCGTCTCTCTCCCTCCTCTCCTTGTCTCTCTCCTTCCTTTTCTCCCCCTCCTTCCCTCCCTGTGTCTCTCCCTCCTTCCCTCCCTGTGTCTCTCCCTCCTTCCCTCCCTGTCTCTCCCTCCCTCTCTCTTTTTGTTGAAGGTAGTACACATTTGACCCCAGAGTTACAAGCGATATCTGCATGGAATGACTGGTCAAATAAATTAGAGTCTGTCAACTTCGGGCACAAGTTTGTACCAGTGTGTGTAAGGTCCTACAGAAATAACCAAGGCAGAGAAAGACAATCTGTGGCATTCTTTATGCAACTGTTGTTTTGAGTTTAGAATTGCTATCTTTATTTTCAAATCCCTCAACTGATTATCTCCTCCCTTTCACAATCACCTTCCACATCTCTGCAGTCCTTTAATTCTAGCGTCTTAAACATGCTCCAATTTCTATCGTTACATCATTCCAATTTCTCGAACTCCCTCCCTAAACCTCTCCATCTTTCTCCTTTGAGTGATTCCTTGCCCGTCACCTGATTACAGCCCTGTTGTTCTAATTATTGAAATTGCTCATGTTAAAAAAAAAGAAGCTGATTCACCAAACCATCACTGGGTCCTGAAGAAACTATCAGCTCAAATCCCTCCAACAGTTGAAACATAAATAGAAATTGCTGAAGAAACTCAGCAATTGCAAGTGCATTTGTGGAGAGAAAGCAGTTAATATTTCGAGTCCAGTGATCCTCCTTCAGAATGGAAATGAAACAGAAATTGTGCTGCAGTGGTGGGCAACTGGAAATTCAAGGTCATTTTTACAGACAGAGGGGAGGTTTTTGGCAAAGTGATCAGTCAGGCTGCATCTTCCCAGTGTCTACTGGGCTACAAGGTTACAGATTGTGTTGGAAAGTGATTCTGCTGCTACTGATAGCCAATATGTGCCTCTTGGATTCCCAGTCTTGAGTTGGTAACTTTGTTCCAAGTCTATCCCTTTACCACAATGATTGAACTTTAGCTGGCCAATCCCCTCTTTCTAGTCAAGTGCTGATTGGATAGAATGTATACCTCTGTGTCTTGCTTGTGTCTCCACAGCAGACCATTTAGCCCAACTGTTTGACACTGTGTTTTCATGTGAGCTTTGTTTTGCATTACCAACATAACCTTGTTCCAATCTCCCTTGTTCTTAACTATCTTCCCCATAAGTACAGCTTTGCTGCTCACCTCCCACTTCCAGAGCAGTGAATTCCTCATTATCAGCACTCTGGATAAAGAACCCCCTCCATGTTGGATTTGACAATGAGTATCTTCTTCAGATTTATGGCACTTAGTTTTGGGGTCTCTTCCCAAGTGGAACAGCTTCTCTGCATCTATCCTGCTGATCTCTTTGACCAATCAAGTTACCTCTCAGCACTCTTTTCCAGAGCAAAGAACCTGTGGTTGTTTTAATCTTTCATTTCTGGTAGAATTTTTGAGAGGTTTTTTTTGCGCCTTCTCTAAACTCTCTGTGCCCTTTTTATAATGTAGAGTCAGGCTGTGCAGTGTGATCTAACCAAAGTTTGACTCAAATTTAACACAAGTTTTTGTCTGCCTTAAATTAAAAGCCTGTTTGAAATATATCATCCTGCTACTGTTTACTGGGTTTTCCAGATTTATGTACGTGTTCAATTCCTCTCTAGAGTGTACCCTGAACATGAGTCTTCAATAAGTGACCCAGAGATTACATCGGCCAAGGACCTTCAGAAGGGGCAGCTCCTGAGAGGTTATGTAAAGGCTGTCAGAGTGTCTGGAGTCTTTGTCAGGTGAGCTTTGTGTGGTTGCGGTGAGAAGGTAATCATAAATTAGTATGACAGACTATAGCAAGCCATCGTTTGCAAGTGTAAGCTTGAGCTGAGTATACACACCCTTGTCTGGGTTCTTAACTCTGGGCTTCTCCAATATTGAATGGCTGTTTCTTAGAGCAAAACAGTTTTAAATCAATGTCAGTGAGACGGAGGCAGACACTTACACAGGCTGCTCCTTCGCAAGTCTCCGTGGGCAGTAGGGTACTGACCCTCTAATATTTTGAAGGTGGATAGAGGTGATGTCAGTCTCATTGTTTCACCGCTTGCCCCAGTGATGACCATCAGAGGGTGACCAGGTAGCAAGGTGTGATGGACTGAGGCATTGTCCAAAAGAAGGGAGAAATGTACTCTCAGGTGGAGGAGACTATCTCCTCCTTCATTCACAGGAATCGAACTATTAGTGAGCACCTTGTCTGTAATGGCCCCTAATTCTATTTCTCTTTAAATAGAAATATCTTCTCAGCACTAAGTGAGATATTAACTCATTTTAGAGATTGCTATAAGATCACTTGCTCAATTTTGCTGTTGTAGAGGAAGCCAATTCCCTAATAGAAGCGAAATCAGACTGAGTAGTTGTACCAATAAATTTATACATCACCTACAATGCCTTTCTATCGTATCGAGATCAGAACTGCTCACAGTACATCGTCTGCTTTTCATTCTGACGAAAGGTCATTGATGTGAAACATGGCCGTGTGTTTTTCTCTCTCTGCTAGGTCTGCTGAATTTTGCTAGTCAGCATCTTTTTGTTTTTATTTCAGATTTTCAGCATCCGCAGTGTATTACTTTTGTGTTTCCCAACTCAGTTTCACTCATAGTTTGTGGAAGTTATCCTAGTGCTTTGTTTCCTTTTTCCCTATGGCTTTCTTACCCTCTGATGGTTACAATGGTTTATGAACCTGTACGGCAGATCTTTCTGTTCCTTAGCTCTATTTAGACAAGTACTTTCCAGGATGTGGTTTATTGCTGCTTCTTCTTCTTGCCAAAATGCTCACCTGCTTTGAAGTAAACCCCCTCTGAAATAGTCTTGCAAGCAACTCAGGTCTAGGGTAGTTAGGGACTGACAACAAATGCTGACCTGGTCAGTGACACCCATGTCCCATGAACAGATTTAATTTTAATAAATGTTAGATTTTCGCAAGGAAGTGGAGTGGCAGTTAGTTCTGGCAACTTGTACCTTGAGGTTTCTCCTACTTTGCGGTGTGAAGAAGGAGGTTCTTTGAATTTTTTTTTTCCAAACCATACGGCGATGCAGCGATGGCTGTGCAAATATTTCACCAAGTAATCTTTGTGTTTCAGTCTCTCCTCTTCAGTGTCAGGCCGCGTCCTATTCGATTACATCACAGATCACTTTGTCAAGGACCATGTAATCTTCATGAGAAACATCCCAAAAGGAAAGCTGGTGACAGTCAAAGTACTGAGGTAGGAATTTACTGGGAAGGAGGAACCGAGCAAGAGAATTGCTGAAGATCCCAAGCTGGTGTTCACTGGGTTGAGTTAGCTTATCTCAACGTGGGCAACGCCAACTATCTGGCTTCTCGGGCAGAGAGATTGGCTACGCTCTGAGCTTACTCCAAAGTACCACCACGTACTCCAAGGCAGCACCAAGTGGTCAAAGGCCAAGAACCATTTCCGGGCAAGAGTCTGCACCTTTGGAGAAGGGAAGGACTCCAAAATGAGCTGTCGATGACAGACATAGCACAGACCTATCAGGCCTGTTCTGGCTCTTGGAATGAGTTACCCAATTATTCCCACTTCTCCGGCTGTTTCCCACAGCCCAGCCATCTCCAATTCCCTTTTCACTGTTATTATTGAATCTGATTCCACCATTCTTTCATGCAGTCCATTGCAGATCTTCAGTTTGCATTGCATGGAAACAAAAAACCATTTGCTAATTATCTTACATCTGTGCTGTTTATTACTGCCTTCCTGTCAGTGTAAACAGTGTAGATAGAGAAAAGCTGTCAAACTCCTTCAGAATTTTGAACACCTCTCTGTCACCTTTCCACTCTGAGGAGAATAAGCTCACCTTCTTTGTTTTTCCATTTAACTGATGTGTCTTGTCCCTTTATCATCCAAGTAAATCTCCCATGTTCCCTCTGATGGTTATTAAGAAAAGAATTTGCTATGTCATTTGAGGATTTCCTGAGGCCATCGCTATATATTCTAAACATTCCTTTGCAGTGTAAAGGATGAAGTGGAGCTCTCGCTCCTCCCTCAGGACACAGGAGCTCCAGATGTGCTGTCAAAGTCCGGCTTACCATTGAAACAATCCAAAATGCTGAGTAATGCAAAAGGGACAGTCTCAAAAACCTTCAAACGCAAGAGAAGAGGTTCAGGGAGTGAGCAGGTAGGAAGCTCCGTGCCAAAATGTTTGGGGTTTTTTTCCTAATTGAAATGTTGACTCTCAATCACCATCTTCCCACTAACTCAGAAGGTCACTCCCTCTCACAGCCAGGAGAGAGTGAGACCATCCTCACTCCATGCTGATTGAGCTGGTGACTGGCAAGAGGGGAAGACCAGTTTAATCTCATCACTAACATGCTGAAGGAAGCAGTAGCAGTTCCCATGGGGCCCTCTATCTAACACTGTCCTGTGGCTTGTGCTGAACATGTACAAGTGTGTATTACAGGAGGTCAGAGTTGGTCTCTTTGCTGCTTGCAAGCCAGATAGAGAGTTCCCGTGTGTCAGGCTTCGACAAGTGAAATCTGAATGTGCCATTTCAGTGATTTTCTCAATAGTTTTTCACAAAAAGGATAATTCATCAAGAGATGTACTTGACATAATTGGGTCCATCCTTTCTGTTTCGTGTTTCTATTCTATGGAACTTGCTTTAGGTACAAAACTGTTCAATAATCCAACTAATATTGCAGTGACACTGTGTCTTCAGCAAGCAGGTTACCATAAGAGAGAGTGAATAGGACTAGGAGTCCCTGATAATAGTCCATTGAAGGGTAGATGATTCGTTTTCAGAGCAAAGCTTCCACATACTGGAACAAAGAGAACTGGGGGAGGTGTGGAAGGACTAGGGGAGTGATGCTAGAGGATACAGGGGATGGGTGGGTGGCATGTTGACCCACATTAACAGGAAGGAGTTTTGCCATTCTCTCCCTGTTGCTGCTGTCCAGAACTTTGTAGTTAATCTCACATTATTTTTATCTGTATTTGTGTTTGATCAGATTTCCTCCAAAAAATTGAAAACAAGCAGGAAACAGAAGAATTCGGAGGAGGCAGAGAGTGGAGTGGAGGTATACTTTCATGAGGAGGACAGTGATACTGAAATTCAAGTGAGTATCACCAGGTTATCACCTGTGTTCCAGATTGATCATTTACTTTTATGGGAGCTTGGGTTTGGATCCAGAACATTCCAAGCCCATTAATTCCTGCTCATGTGACAACCCTTTCAGCAGCGCGCTGGGATTGGTCCCTTGGGGGATGGAGTTTATGTTTCTCTGTGCTTCTTTGGACCAGTGTCAGCCACCCTTCAGTAACAACCATAGAGAGCTTGCATTGATGTCCCTGTTACATATTGCTAAAGTGTAACATGCAGGAGCCGATTTGCACCCACCAAGGGCTCTCAAATAGCAATGTGATAAGGACCAGATAATCATCTTATGTTGTTGATTGATTGGTAAATGTTGGCCTGGGCACCAGGGCTCCAATTAGTGTCTCAGCTGAAAAATGGAACCTGTGAAAGTGCAGCACCCAGTGTGTCCTGCCCTTCCAACAGGGCAGGTATGAGCTTGGACCGTCGGATGGTGTAGGGTTCATGTATGATTCCAATTAAAGCCAAATGTCTTATGTATAAGATACTGAACCTGATTCGTAAGAAAGATTTGGAGCCAGAGGAGGCCATTCTACCCCTTAAGCCTGTTCTGCTGTTTAGTAAGATCATGGCTGGTTTGATTGTGGCCTTAACTCTATTTCCCTTCCTGTCCTTTTGTAACCTTAACTCCCTTCTAGATGAAAAATCTGTCTAATTCAGTCTTAAATATATTCAATGACTCAATTCCCACTGCTTAGTGGAGGGAGAACATTTCAAAGAATAACTGGTGCTCTAGGAGAGAAAAAAAAATCTCCTCATCTCCATCTTGGGATCCCTCTTATTCTGAAACTGAGATTCCCCTTATTCTGAAACTGAGTGCCCTCATTCTAGATTCCCCCAGAAAAGAAAGTACCCTTTCAGCATCCGTACTGTCAGACCCTTCTGAATCATATGCTTCAACAAAGTCAACTCTCATTCTTGTTAACTGCAGTAAGTGTGGGCTTCAGACTGCTCGATCTTTCCTGATAAGACAACTGTATTCCTGAAACTGTCATGAAGACACTTGTAGATCTTGGCTACCTGGAACCTAGTAACTAAGAGTCACTATTCTCTCTCTCAGCAGCAGCCAAATCCCAGAAAAACCCAGGTTCCCAGGCTAGAAGTGCCACTCAGCTTTGCTTGGGATGTGAGTTTAAACACTATCTCTCCTGTGACTCGGAAACGTGAAGGCATCAGCTCAGACAGTGAGGAAGACGAGCCTGAGGACTCCAAGGTAGGAGAGATCTCCCTTCTGTTCTGTAATAATTGGTTTCTTAGTCCTAGCATTAACTGCATGAAAAAAAAAATCAATTTGGGGAAATAACTAGTTGTCACTCAGCTCAGTGACTGTGGGAGCAGTGACCTGTTTTGGAAGATGTTACCCTTCAAGGAACAGGAAGAACCCCCTTCTGTGAATAATTTTCTTTTTTTTAAAAATGACTCTTTTGAAAAGATAGGAATGTTGAGGTGTAGTGGGAAGAGACGGACCGTGTCGAAGCAAGTGGGATCAATGGGCAGTGAGAGATTCTTAAAAGAAAACCTGCAACAACTATTGAAAAGGTTCTCAGTGCCTAGAAAAGGAAGGTGGGGTTGATGTTGAAAGTTGCATATCTCAGTCCAACCTGACCTGATGATCTCTTTGTCAGTTTGCTGATGAAATGAATGCTGGAGCTTTCAGTACCAAGTGAGATAGGCAAGGTTTGCATTCCTTTAGCCCACCACCACAGCCAGGTCCCCTGCCCTTTGTAACCCATACAAAGAGTTGTAGGAAGAAGGCAAATGAGAAATGTGATTTTTTTTTTAGTTTGAGTATGTGTGATTGTTTGTTCCTTCAGGCCAAGGTGACGAAGAGAGAGAAGGAAGTGGGGAAGTGGCAGATGGAAAAAGAGCTGACGAAGGTTGAGCAGCAGCTGATGGACCCCAATCGACACCCGCAGTCAGCTGAGGACTTTGACCGTCTGGTCCTGAGCTCCCCCAACAGCTCCATTCTCTGGACACAGTACATGGCATTCCACCTGCACGCAACTGAGATTGAGAAGGCACGGACTGTGGCAGAGAGAGCCCTGAAAACCATCTCCTTCAGGTAGGAGCTTAACTGGACCAGAGAGTGAGCCGGAGTGATTCTGCATCCAGGCAGAAGAGCCAATCCCGCCTACCCTGGCTCATTAATTCTGCTGGTGTATTCAAGAGCCTCGCAATTCTGCTTTCATTCGAAAAGGTGGTCCATGCTCTCTCCTTAGTCTTTTTCCTCTACTCTTGTATCAGTCGTTCCTTATTCTAGACCCCAAACATCTCCATTAATTTTCTATGTGCTACCTTACTCAAGGTCTGTGTACACCACATCTGCATTTCCCAGCCCCTCAATCTGTCCCCTCACTGAGTTCGCCAGTTTGTGTGTAGAGTCGTGTGTCCCATGTGTTGCTCTGTGAGATGCAGTTGACAGAAGCCCTGGATCATCCATAAAGGGGACAGACATTGACACTTCATTAAGATTCCTGTTTCTTCACCCTTGGGGTAAAGTTCAAGCATACAGGTTCCTGAGGCTTGCTGTGCACTCCTGTGATATGGGTAGCGCGGGAGTTTATTATCCAGAGTAGATTGCTACAAAGTGACCAGCTTGTTGCTCTGGTTCCAGTGTCAGATAAGAGTGAACTATATTGGCCCAGACCAGGTAACGGGCAGATATACTTCCCTGAAAACAATCTGAGTCAATCCAGTTTTTCCAACAATTGAACATCTGCATGGTCACTTTTCTTCTTAGTTGTACTAATTTCCATTTTAAAAAAGATTAATTTAAATAATCAAACTGTAGTGATGGGATTTAAGTTTGTATTGTCTGCATTATCACTGCTGCTCTCTGGAACACTGGTTCACTAAAATAGCCAAAACACATCTGAATCAGTAAGTTCCTCTGTTTTGATTTAGAATGTATTCACATTTGTTCACTCTCCACAAGTCTAATACAAATGTTTGCTCAGCTAAACATGGAAACCAAGAATGTTATACCCCTGGGGTTATTATTTAAACTTTGTGGCAATCTGCACCTTCAGGAGAGCTGTCCTATTGATTATCCAACCTTTCCTCACCGATAATAGTGATCATGAGAGTGATATCTAGGTTGTGGTATCATGCATCATTTACTGACTAGAGAGTGCCAGGTGTTGAAATACTGCAGAGTCCTAGCAGGAGGTCATAGTCATAACGACGTATAGCACGGAAACAGACCCTTCGGTCCAACCCTTCCATGCCGACCAGATATCCCAGCACAATCTCATCCCACCTGCCAGCACCCACCGCATATGCATGAGAACAGTGAATCCTGTGTTTTGCAAGGAAGGTGGACTCGCCATATCGGGGAGTTGGGTGTGTTCCTGTGTCTCTGACTCTGCACCTTGAGCTTCTAACCTTGTCTGTCATTGAGCTGTCATGTGGAAGAGAGGGCACTTAGCTTATCTCTGAGGACAAATACAACAGTCTTGATCCATAGCAGAATTCACACAACAGCAATTTGCCAAATAACCAGTGAGTCTGCTCTTTGAGTTGCAAAGAAACATCTTGATAGCAAGAAAGTACAGAATCCCTGACCTCCAAGTATTGTCTTCAGTATCAATTTTTATAACTGCCAAATTGATTCTCTTTCTGTCTCGTTCTCTTCTTTACCGTATACTTTTGAAGAGAGGAGCAGGAGAAATTGAATGTCTGGGTTGCACTGCTAAATCTGGAGAATCTCTATGGCACAGAAGAGTCACTGATGAAAGTGTTTGAACGTGCTGTTCAGTACAATGAGCCGCTGAAGGTCTTCCAGCAGTTGGCCAGTATCTATACCAAATCTGAGAAATACAAGGTAAGCACAACTGTTGTCAACATTGTTTACAATGCAAAAGCAATAGACGTGTCATTCATCAGTTATGCAGAGGTGATCGACGGGTCAGGATAGGCTATCTGTAACACCACCAACTTGGATTGAGTTGAACTCTGAGGCTGTTCACTCTACAAGCTGCTATTACGTAAATCATGCGCTTCTTGGTAAAGCTGACACTATAGTGTCCCAGACTCGGTGCAGCAGTGTGTTAGATACAAAACAAAGTTCTCTGTACACTACAATAAAATAAAGGAATGTGGATGCTGCCAAGCTGAAACAAAAAACAGAAGTGGCTGGTGAAACTCAGCAGATTTGGCTGCATCTGTGGGCAGAAAGCAGAGTTAATGTTTCAAGTCTAGTGACTTCAGAACACATCAGTTCTGACCCTGATGAACAGTCACCGAACTCAGAACGTTAACTCTACTTTCTCTGCACAGGTACTGCTGGACCTATGCAGCTTTTCCAGCAATTTATGTTTGTGTTCCCCTACACAGCTCTCGTCAAGTATTGCCAGGGCCAGTGCAGCACAGTGTTAGATATGGAAAAAGCTACCTGTGTTCCAGTACATTATCTCGGTTTTGTGCTGAGCTCCATTCTGAGGTGTATTCCCGAATCTCAAGTGACATTTCCTATTTTTTGACACCAGCAGGATCAGTTCAGGATCATCACCTTTCTAATTGTCACTTGGTGCTGTTGATGCCTGGGTCCTCTACGTATCCCAGTCAGATTTCCAAAGCATTATTGTGGTTGGCTGGCAGCCAGAGGGCCTTCAGTGATCTGAACGGGATTTCCAGGGGAACCTTGATTATCCGAATAAAGTGGCTGCTCATACTCTTCTCAACGGGGAGCGGACATAGCAAGTGCTCGCTGTGTCAATCCCAATGGAGTGAAGCAGCAGCGGGGAGAGGCTTCAGCAATGCTGCAGGTCCCTTCCACACATGTGTGTGTCTACTCAGAAGCAAACCCTGAGACAGAGAGAGGGAGCAAGGCAGGCAGAGCGAGGAAAAACGAAATTTCAGAAAACACCGAGTCCCAGAGGAGAGGCATTGAATCAATTATTTGAATAATTAGTTGTCCGAACAAAATACTGCCCACCCATCTCATTCGGATAATCGAGGTTCCTCTGTATACCATTGGTCAATCAGCCTCTGTGATGTGGTGAAGAAGTCCTGGACAATGACTGAAGTTGCTGCAGTGTTATCACAGTCAGATTGTACAGAGATGGAAGGGCTAGTTCTGAATGTTAAAAAGAGAAAATGTCGAAAATATTCAGCAGCTTCTCTGAAGAGAGAAACACGGCTAATGTTTCCTGTGGATGACTTTTCGTGAGGCCTGATTTTGGAGACTCTTGGCTCTGTTAGACTGTGGTACTGTAACTATTTGAGATTTGGGGCAGTGTGTATGATGCTTGTTCTGTGCTTTGTGCGTGTTTTTCAGCAAGCAGACAACCTGTACAACACCATGCTGAAACGGTTCCGCCAAGAGAGCACTGTCTGGCTTAATTACGCCACCTTCCTCCTCAAGCAGGGAAAGACTGACTGTACCAGTGCTTTACTGCAGAGGGCGCTGAAGTGTCTGCCCCAGAAAGAACGTGAGTCAGCAATGGGATGTGTGTGTATATAGAGCGGGGGAGGGCAGCTGACCATGTAGCTAATGTCTTCTTCCCATCAGCTGAATGCAGTTCTCACTTTCACATTTGTCCTGTGTCTGGAACTATCTTGCTGGTTTCATAAATTGCTGCTTCTGTGTCCCTGTGTTTTATGTCTGTTGGTACTGGGAGATTAAAGAGAGCCTGTATGTCTGATCCTGAACTGATAATCAAGTGTCCCCTCCTTTTTATCCAACCCAGTACCTGAAGCAAAAAGCTCACTATTGGCTTCCCAGGGCAACTAGGCTGCAGAATCTTTAAAGATTGGGACAGAGGTAAATAGATTCTTGGTTATTGAGGGGATGAAGGATTATCGGGGATATACAGGAGTGTGTAAAGTTGAAGTTAAAATCAGATCAAACGTGATCTTATTGAATGGGGCTGTTTCAAAGGCCTGCGCGGCCTAATCTTCTTCCTTCTCTGTTTATAACTATAGAATCATAGAATCCCTACAGTGCAGAAGCAGGCCTATAGAATCAACACCAATTCTCCAAAGAGTGTCCCACCCTCCTACCCTATCCTTGTAACTCTGCATTTCCCATGGCTAATTCTCCTACTTACACATCCTCTGACACCATGGGCAATTTAGCATGGCCAATCCATCTAACCTGCACATCAGAGGACTGTGGAAGGAAACTGGAGCACCCGGAGGAAATCCACGGAGAAACGGGAAGAATATGCAAACTCCACACAGATAGTTGTTCGAGGGTGGAATTCAACACTGGTCTCTGGTGATGAGGCAGCAGTGCTAACCACTGAGTTACCATGCCGACCCTGAAGGTGCCATGTGAGGCTGTTGTCCTATGATTGACAATGTGCAGATTGGAGCCTGGGCCAGAATTACTCTGGCAGCAGTAAATTATCGTGGACTCCAATAATACTGAGATAGCCCAGAATCCCAGCATCCTGAGGGTGGGGTGGCTTGGAGAACTACTTTCCCAGGGGCAGGATATCTGAGGACCACCCTCCTGTCCCCAAGGAGGAAAGAATCTGCTCCAAGTTGGCGAAAGGGAGCAATGATTTGCTTCACATTTATTTAGAAGCTCTGTTTTGTTTCAGATGTTGACATAATTGCCAAGTTTGCACAGCTGGAGTTTCGTCTCGGGGACACCGAACGGGCGAAGGCAATGTTTGAGAGCACGCTGAACAATTACCCCAAACGCACAGATCTGTGGTCAGTCTATATCGACCTGATGGTGAAGCATGGTAACCAGGACGAAATCAGGTTAGTCACACTGAGCCCGGAGTCTAAAATCATATCACTGTATCTCGCTAACCCCCAGTGCTGCAGACCCAGTAGAATGGATTGAAGTGTAGTTCCCTGTTGTAGTTTAGGGAACACAATGTGCTCTACAAGTTCCCAGACACAATGAAATAATGACCAGACATAGAGTCATAGAGATGTACAGCACGGAAACAGACCCTTCGGTCCAACCCATCCATGCCTACCAGATATCCCAACCCAATCTAGTCCCACCTGCCAGCACCTGGCCCATATCCCTCCAAACCCTTCCTATTCATATACTCAACCAGATGCCTTTTAAATGTTGCAATTGCATCAGCCTCCACCACTTCCTCTGGCAGCTCATTCCATACACGCACCACCCTCTGTGTGAAAAAGTTGCCCCTTAGGTCTCTTTTATATCTTC
>NC_057731.1:43589163-43602054 GCF_004010195.1 Chiloscyllium plagiosum | reverse complement strand
CAACACTCCATAGGACCTTACCATTAAGTGCATAAGTCCTGCTAAGATTTGCTTTCCCAAAATGCAGCACCTCACATTTATCTAAATTACACTCCATCTGCCACTTTTCAGCCCATTGGCCCATCTGATCAAAATCCTTTGTAATCTGAGGTAACCTTCTTCTCTGTCCACTACACCTCCAATTTTGGTGTCATCTGCAACTTACTAACTATACCTCTTACGCTCGCATCCAAATCATTTATATAAATGATGAAAAGTAGTGGACCCAGCACCGATCCTTGTGGCACTCCACTGGTCACAGGCCTCCAGTCTGAAAAACAACCCTCCACCACCACCCTCTGTCTTCTACCTTTGAGCCAGTTCTGCATCTAAATGGCTAGTTCTCAGTGTATTCCGTGAGATCTAACCTTGCTCACCAGTCTCCCATGGGGAACCTTATCGAACGTCTTACTGAAGTCCATATAGATCACATCTACCACTCTGCCCTCATCAATCCTCTTTGTTACTTCTTCAAAAAACTCAATCAAATTTGTGAGACATAATTTCCCACGAACAAAGTCATGTTTGCCTATCCCTATTCAGTCCTTGCCTTTCCCAATACATGTGCATCCTGAACCTCAGACTTCCCTCCAACAACTTGCCCACCACCGAGGTCAGGCTCACTGGTCTATAGTTCCCTGAGATGATACAACTATCTCAGCAAGAGGCCCAGCAATTACTTCCCTAGCTTCCCACAGAGTTCTAGGGGATTTGTCCACCTTCATGTGTTTTAAGACATTCAGCACTTCCTCCTCTGTAATATGGATATCTGTTAATCAAGGGACAGCAACAGGCCACAGGACACCAAGGGGAATTCTCTTGTTCTGTTGTGAATAGTGACTGTGGGAGCTTTGACATCACTGAGGGTGCAAGCAGGTTACAGATTAACATTTCACCAAAATGGTGGAAGGTCAGCCACTGTGGGGCCACCTTAGTACCGTGGCCTGCAGTTTGTACTCTGGGATTGGGAATTGGGGCTTAAGCCTATAAACCTGGATATATTGAGCTGATTCACACACAGTACATGGTTTCAAAGTGTAACTGTTGGCCCAGCATATCCCACAACAGGTCAGTAAGGTGTTTCATTGTTTCTGATGGCGTTTATTATTGCTGTTTTTGTATACAACACTCTGCCATTTAATCTGCCTGGTGCACAGTCTGACACACCACCCCATGAACTGTGCTACACTGCACCCAACTATCCTTCACCAGCCAATGAGAAGGTCAGCCCAGTCAGATGAGGGGAATGTTGTGATCCTCACAAGAAGTACGTCCACAGATGTTGTTCCAGAATCCCAAGTTAGAATTGCAGTCTGTATGTGCTCTCTACCTCCGAAATCTGAGGCAGAGGTGGCTCCCTCAATGTCACAGAGTTAAGGAGAGAGGAGTGAGAAATATTGGCTGAGACACTGAGAGGATTCTCCACTTTAGTGCAGTGAGATCATTCCTGCTCACCTTTCTGTTAGTCTCCCACCTGTGGGAACTGTGCTAATTGTGTTCCTGCCTCCAGTTGTAGGTGACCTGCAACACAGCATGTCAAAGAAGGTAACAGATGTCCTACTGCACTGCAGTACAGACTGTTCAGCTCAGAAATATCTTTTCGTTGTCTCTGTGCATCCCAGCTGAACTAGGAATGTCTGCAGTCCAAATAAAGTCAGCTGATCCTTTAGCATCTTGGGTTAATTTCTTTCCCAGCCCAGCCTGCAACTATTTTGCCCACCAGTGTCCTGACTTTGAACGCATGGTCAGGAAGAATGCAGACTGCTTTTCATCCTAACAACTGAGCAGGTATTCAGTCTGGTTGCTGCTGGTGCAATCTGAAAGCTATACCCAGACCCAGCAGAGGCCAGCTGACTGTCTGTAGTGCAGCCCATACAGAGCCCTGTAAATTGCTGACATCCACTCTGTGAAGAAGGGTGTGTAGTACTATCGTCACTGGACGAGGAATCCAGACGCCCAGTTTACTACTCTGGGGGTGTAGGTTCAGATTCCATCACAATTGATGGTGGCATTTGAGTTCATTTGATAAGTCTGGAATTAAAAACTAATTTAATGGCAATCAATTCTTTTTCTGTCCAAAGTCCATCTGCTTCACTGTTGGGCCTACACGTGACTCCAGACCCACAGCAATGTGATTGACTCTTAACTGCCCTCTGAAAGGCTGAGCAAGCCGCTCAGTTCAAGGGACAGTTAGGGATCAGCAGTAAGTGCTGGCCCAGCTTTCATCCCAACAATTTTTTTTTAGAAAACACCTTATTGTGGAATAAATATTGTCTGGCACGACTTGAGTACAGAGCAACCTGGATTATCCGAACAAGACTAGTGTGAAGTATTTTGTTCAGATAACTGATTGCTCAGATAACGTTTTTACGGTACTTTGAGATCTTGTTTGGATAATCCGAAATTCGGATAATTGATGTTCAGATAATCAAGGTTGTTCTGTATTTTCCCATGACCTGGATTCATGACTGAGGGTATAGTTTCTCTCTCTGCCTGTCATGTGCATTTTCTGTCTTTCTCTATCTTTTTGCCTGTTGCCTTTCCCTCTTCTTTGCCTGTCACTCCTCTCTCTGCTCCTCACTCCCTCCCCATTCCTCGTACTCTTTCAAATCCCTTTGTTATCTTGTGCACACTGATTCGGTTACTGAACTGATAGACATTGTGTCAACTTGGAGTGAGAATGAAGGAACAGATTGGATAAGCTTTGGAGTTCTCTTCAAAGGACATTAAAGATCAAAATGGCATTTTTGATGATTATTTGATTAAGATATCCATTTATTAATGCTGCAGATATTTGGTTTTCCCATTGTGGGATTTGAACTCTTAACCTCTCGGTTGGGAATCCGATACAATAATCACTACTTACCAGAATCCAAACTCAGTAAATTATTCAGAATGTGAATTGTAGATTGAGTAGTTCACAACAACGTATTGCTCTCTGCCCTGTAGGCATCTCTTCGAAAGAGTCATACACCTGAAGCTTGCACCAAAGAAGATGAAGTTCTTCTTCAAAAGGTATCTTGAGTATGAGAAGAAACATGGAAGCGAGGAGAGAGTACAGGGTGTGAAGGAGAAGGCGCTAAAATACGTTGAGTCAACGAGCTTGCCTGTGGACAGCTAATCGCACTGATAGCTGCACTTTACAAATTGGACTTCTCAGTGGCTACATTGGTGTCTGAGGTTCCTGTGTTCGAGGAAGGGCAGTGGGACAGATCTCTGGACAATCCGATGTCCAAAAGCTTCTCCAGTTCATCAGCAGTGAATACATGTAGAGTTGAGAATCTGGGGTTGATTGCAATCTCAGTGCCAGAGCCTTTCCCTGCTTTCCCAAAGATAGCTGGTGTAGTAAGGCATTGATCCAGGGTGCTGTGGTTACCTCATGGCCAAGTGCCCAGAACAGTTCTTGCACCACATTCGTTCAGACTGATGGTTAACTAAGAACATTCCTGCTGTTAACTCTGTATTGCCAATGAACATTATTCCCTCAAATAAAGCCCACCATATTGCAAAGCTGTTTTACTAGTTTGGAAATCAGGACTTCTGTTGTTAATGCAGTAACCAGTGCACACATCTGCACATCTTCCATTGCTGTCTTTCCACCTCCCACAGCCCATGATTAATGATAAGTCCTGGCTCTAGGTCTGCAATGTTTCAGCCCAGAATCCAGGCTGCAGCATGTGACTGCAAACCTTTTCAGGTGAGCTGAGCAGATTCTCAAAGGGTCTGAGTTTGTTTGGTCTCTTTTCCACTTGATATCATGGTGACGTGGCGACTGCAACTTCTGAATTGTTGGACAACGAGTTGACAAGGTCCAGGGGCCTGGCAGGGGGTGTGATGTGTCTCTGTTCTGGATGGAACTCAGACTGAGATGTTACAGAGTGAAATAACGGTGTATGTTTTATGTTAAGGGATAGTATTTTGCTGTATGAGCCTCTTTACAGGACTGACCCCGTTCTGGCAGTGTGTGCTATAATGCCACGGTGCTTCCTGATTTTGAATGTTGCTATCAGTCAGTCTCAGATGTAAGTCTCCTTTGGATCACTAACACTCTTGCAAACAGTTCCTTTCTCTCTATTAAAATACTATGATTTTGAACGTTTCTAACTAATTTCTTCATCGTGTCCTTGAATGAGTTTTAACCCCCATCAAATTCACTCTGGTTTCTGTCGTTCCAGCCATCAGGTTGGCTCAGAGATAGGCCCCCAATCTGCCTGCCAGCCTCCATCTGTCAGTGACCTACAAGCACCTTGGGCCTTTTATGATATTAAAGGTGCTATATAACTGCTAGTTGTTGTAACACAGCAAAGACACAACAGGTGGTCACTAGAAGTCAAGGAATGAATGTGAATTGCATATCGTGAAGCAAGTTTATTAAGTGAAGGACCTTGAGAATTTGATGGGCTGGGTGGTGCTTGGTGGGAAGTTTGTGTTGAAATGAGAAGCTGCTTTCAGTAAAAGTGACCGTGAAACCGTTTGCCATAAAACTCAAAGGAAAATATGCCATCTTCATCTGCTCTAGTCTGAGAGAATACAAACTCTCAGCACCATCCTCACCCACTCTTAGTCCTGTTTTACTGATGTACGATAATGCTCTCTTCATCAGAAAGGATGAGGCTATCCCAACACAGCCATAAATGTAAACCAGAACAGCAGTGGTGTCGGGTTTTCTGGAAAGCAGACGTGAAAGGTAGAGAGCACGGCTGACATCTTCCATCCAGGAGCTAAAGTAGACCATGCAGCCCAAGGAGTTTGCTCTGCCTTTCAATTAGGTCATAGCTCATCTGATCATTTTCAACTCCACTTTCCTGCCTTTTCCCTATAAATCTTGATTCCTTTACCTATTAAAAATGTCTATTTTGCCCTAAATATAGTTAATGACCCAGCCCTGCAGTAAAGAACTCCACAGATTCACTATTCCCTGAGAGAAGAAATTCTTCCTCACTTTCTTAAATGTGCAGCCTCTTCTTCTGAGACTATGCCCTCTGATTCTAAACTGTCTCACAAGGGAAAACGACCTCTCCGTATTTACCCTGTCAAGTCCCCTAAGAATGTTGTATGTTTCAATAAGGTCTCCTCTCATTCTTCTAAACTCCAATGAGAATAGGCTCAACTCCTCCTCAGAAGACAATCCCTCCATACCCAGTGTGAGTCTAGTGAATCTTCCCCAGACTGCCTGTACCTTTCCTTAGATAAAGAGACCAAAGCTCTTTGTTATGTTTCAGCTATGGTCTGACGAGTGCCTTCTCCAGATTTGGAAAGAGCTGCACCTTTATGTTTTGACAACAAATCAGTTCAGGCTTAGGTGGCCTCCCCCTCTCAATCTAAATCTTTCTGTCCCCACTGTCTAATCTTGATGGTACACATAGTTTCTCAGCACAAAATTCTCCATTTCACTTACTCAAACAATTATTGCCACATCTCCAGCACAAGCCGAGGATAATCAGCTGCTGTGTACTTTGGTCAGTGTGTGGCAAGTATTCCTTAGGACCCCAGGTTTGGCCACGTGGTGCTGTTGTCCTTGAACAGAGCTGCAATTGCAGTTTAATGCAGTTTAATGGGTTTAATGCAGTTCCAAGAAATTGTGCCAATCAGGCATCTTATATTGGTTTTAACTATTGGATAGGATGTGTACCTCCAACACCTAAACATGTCCGTTTTTACATGTTTCAGGCACAGGAAGTTAGCCTCCTAAATTGGATCCATTTTATGTCTATTTAATCTCAAAAGAGTCCAATTCTAAGACCATTTTTATATATGACTGTGCTGATAAATTTATCAAAACAAATATGCAATGATAGAGAAACTGTTGCAAAGGATCTCATTGTCCCAGAATTCATCAGGATCTGGATCAAAGTTCATCTCTTGTGCTGTACAGTCTGAAGGGTAGGTGAGAACAGGCTTTGGGTGAACTCTGGTACCTTCTGTGGTCAAAGAGATATGTATCAGCTCTGACCTGGAGGATAGACACTTAGGAAAACTACTGCTCATTTACAATTCTCAGCAGTGCTGAATTTAGTCCCCTTGGAGGCAGCAGTAAACAAATGTGTAATTTAACAGAGTGCAGCTCCAAGAGGCAGTGTGAACTTAAAGCCTGTGCCAAACACCTCTTGTAGTGTCCCTCCCCCTGGACTGGGAGGCCCAGGTTTAAGTACTACCTGCTCTAGAAGTATGTAATAACTTCACTGAACAAGTTGTTTAAAATGTAACCTATTTTTAAATCAAAAATCCTGGGGCTTGTGAACCTTTGGAAAGGCATTTCAAAAGGGTTGAAGTTCAAGTTAAATGCAGCTTCAGCAGTTTGGTGTTATCAAACTCAATTTACTGAGTGTTACAAATCAGTGATTAATACCTCAATTAATATTATCATGATATTGTTTTAATGCATATCACCAGAGCTGATGTGCAATTGCTTGAATTTTAAAAAATATTTTCAATAAAGGCAAGATGATGTGTCAGAACTCGAGGGCAGGATAAGTTATTACTAAAGAGGAACCCACTCTTAGGAACAGTCATCAAGATAATGGTCACCGTCTCCTAGCTCCTGATTGAATAATTTCCAGTGTTTGCTTTCCTCAGTCTTTATTGAGGAGATTAAAAATCACACAACACCAGGTTATAGTCCAGCAGGTTTACTTGGAAGCACTAGTTTCTGAGTGCTGCACCTTCATCAGGTGGTTGTGGAGAAGAAGATCGTAAAATGCAGAATTTATAGCAAAGGTTTACAGTGTGATGTAACTGAAATGTATTGAGAAAGACCTTTATTGAAGAGATGAGTGGGTTGGAAAGGATGTGGGTTCTACCCAGCTCATGAGAACAGAAAATTCAGGTGTGAGACAGCAACTGAAAGGACAGCAACCTGTAGAAATTCACTGAGGATTAACCATTAGTGCTGGGCTTATGCAAAATGGGTGAGTTGATTTGGCAGGGAAAAAGGAATTGCTGCACTGTGGCTAACTGGGCATCATTCCTGGCAAAAGTCTGCTTCTATATCAAAAACATTCAGCCAATTCCCAGGCATTAATTTGGACTTTTGTTCTTATTTGGATAGGGGTATCTCGAGCCGCAGGGGCTTCTATTGCCTGTTCCTAATAATCCTTGAGAAGGTGGGGGTGAGCTGCCTTCTTGATACTGGCAGTCTGTCTGTTGCGGTGAGACCCACTATGCTGACAGGGAGGAAATTACAGAATTTGTTGTTTTTATATCAGAATTGGTTCGGGGGGGGGGGTGGTCTCACTGTCTCTATATTAGATTTGAGACATGGGGTTAAGACACAACAGGACTCAAGCTTTACTGCCTGAGGCTTGGATGTTCCTCAGAATGAGATTGTCTTGCAGATTTGATGGGCCAAATAGCCTCTATCTGCACTGTAGGGATTCTATATATCGTGGATTTATATTATACTCTGGTGAACTTCAAATCATATCAGGTTTCAGGTGGAGATGTTTTAAAATGAGTTTCGCTCAGCAGTTTAGTCCAGGAGTATTGACTCCGAATAGGTGACTGGACCAGGCAGAAACCAGGAACAAACAGGTCTTAGAGTCATTAGGGATATTTAAGCGACGCTTGGATAGGCACATGGAAGATAGTACATTGAAGGGTACGTAGGTTAGTCTGATCTTAGAGTAGGATAACAGGCCAGGACAACATTGAGGGCTGAAGAGTCTGAACTGTCCTATTTCTAATCCTCCCTGGTGACACCTCACCAAAATGCTCTTTAATATTCCATGATTCTAAAGTCCTGACTGTTTAAGTATCAACAACTGAAGTGAAAACAGTTCTTCCTGTCAATGGATTGTTACGTCCCAGTATATTCTGAACTTCAAACTAATTTTTTGCAGTGTTTTGCGCTCCATTTAAAAATACAATGAGAGTCACCTGAGGATTATTTTGTAGATGTGAACCACTCCCAATCTGTCTCGAGAGAACTGATTCCTAATTCAGGGGGAATGAGCAATTGAATGGGTTTCTTCAACTGAAAAGAGACTGTCTTAGACTTTCAAGGTGTAAAATCCTGAATATGCAATCTTCCTAACCATGCACTGTATTTGGAAAAGGATGTTAATCTTAGGAACAGTCGTATGATGAAACACTATTTCCTCTGGTCTCCGCTACATTGGTGAAACAAAGTGTAGACTGGGTGACCACTTCGCAAAACACCAACATTCTGTCTGTGAAGGAGACTCTGAATTTCCAGCTGCCTGGACCTTCAATGCACAACCTTGCTCCCTGGCCAACATCTCAGGCTTGCTGCAGTGCTCCAGCAAAGTTGGACGTACAGCACCTCATTTTCCATTTGGAAACTCTACAGCCTTCTGGACTCAATATTGAATTCAACAATTTATGGCTAGAGCCACATTCTCCCATATGCTTATCCCAACCTGCGAAAACTAGGTTTTGTCATGTCGTCTGCTATTACACACTACCCATTGTTAGCCTCTAGTAATCCCCATTAGCAGCCGTTCCTTTGTCTAACTGTTCTTCTCTCTCTTTGGACCCTATCTCCAGCTATCATTTATTCCAGAATTGTAGAACCTCTACAGAGTGAAAACAGGCCGTTTGGCCCAACACGTCCACACCAACCCTCCAAAGAGTAACCCACCCAGACCCATTCCCCTATATTTACCCATGACTAATGCACCTAACCTATGCATCCTTGAATACATTATGGGCAATTTAGCAGGGCCAATTCACCTAACCTGCACATCTTTGAATTGTGGGAGTAAACTGGAGCACCTGGAGGAAACCCACACAGACACGGGGAGAATGTGCAAACTCCCCACAGACAGCCCAAGGCTGGAATTGAACCCAGGTCCCTGGCACTGCAAGGCAGTAGTGCTAACCACTGAGCCACCATGCTATGCTTAATTCCTTAACCCTTCTCCCAACCTTATCTTGTGCATTTAAAAAAAACTTAGCTACCTTCAATTCTGAAGAAGAGTCACTTTGGACCTGAAATGTTAACTCTAATTTCACTCCATGGATGCTGCCACACCTGCTGAGATATTCCAGCAATTTCTGGTTTTGTTAACGGTTTCCTTTGCCTGCTTTTCAAACCACAAGAAGCTGTGCTGCAGCCAGAGTTCCATCAGGAAGCTACCAAACGAGTTGCAAGTCACCTAAGTGGAGATGGTGTAAACAGCAACCTCATGAAAATGGAAGAATACCACCCCCACCCCCCATTCCCCCCCCCCCCAACAATTGATTTCAACTTCAAATTCACAAGAGAAGCTAACTCCTGAAAATTCAGTGACAAGACACCTCACAGCTCAGTGAAAATCTCTCTTTTACAAGATCTTCACATCAACTGAACTGTCAACTCATCCAAGAAATGACAACCCTGCCATAAAATTATGACTATCTCCAGTATTATTTTATTTGTCCCTATAACTACTTATTGTATGCATGGTCAGATGTATGAGATGAGTGAGATGTGTTTCAAATATCCAGATAAATGTTGCCAGGATTGGAAGATTTCAGCTGTAGGGAGAGGCTGAACAGGCTGGGGCTGTTTTCCCTGGAGCGTTAGAGGCTGAGGGGTGACTTTATAGAGGTTTACAAAATTATGAGGGGTATGGATAGGATAAATAGACAAGGTCTTTTCCCTAGGGTGGGGGAGTCCAGAACTAGAGGGCATAGGTTTATGGTGAGCGGAGAAAGATATAAAAGAGACCTAAGGGGCAGCTTTTTCACGCAGAGGGTGGTACATGTATGGAATGAGCTGCCAGAGGAAGCGGTGAAGGCTAGTACAATTGCAACATTTAAAAGGCATTTGGATGGGTATATGAATAAGGGGTTTGGAGGGATATGGGCCAGCGGGGGACTAGATTGGGTTGGGATATCTGGTCGGCATGGACGGGTTGGACTGAAGGGTCTGTTTCTGTGCTGTACATCTCTATGACTCTATAAGACCTTTATTTTAAAACTCACAAAAAGCTTGCTGCTAGTTTATTTAACTGGGAGAATCACTCTGAGGGGAAGAAAACACATAACTTTTACATGCCAACATACCGATCAGGCCTAGTAGAAAGAAACATACTTTATCGCAAACAGAAATTATTTCCAGTGCTGAGCTCAGTCCAGTCTATTCTATGAGCACACAAGACCTTCTACACAGGGATGACTGAAATGAGTCAGAAACTGATTCTCTGGCATGTTGAAGGTGGACCATTATATCCATATGAGAATGTTACCACATTCCCTCTTGGCTTGAGTGTTCTGCTCTGGATTGGCAGCAGTTGACCCTCACTTTGAGATTACCATTTACTCAGGGTCATAATATTCAGCCATGGGTCTTCACGTGATTGAATAGGTCACATTTTGACTGGGAAGTCTTTGAGCTGAGGGGGAGTGAAACATTTGCTCCTTGCTTCTGACGCGGCTCTGTCTAATCATTAAAACTGACAGTGTATTGCAGCTCAATTTACACATTGTTTCTGTTTGGAATGAACTGTAGCAAGCTCCGCCCAGTCATTGTTGTCCATTCTGCTGTGTTTCAAAGGGAGCATCAGAATGTCTTGGTAGCATTTTCTTTGTCCTCCCCCGCAATCCTGGGCAGTCACGGAACCAGGACCTGAACCAGCTAACAGTGGCCCAGCAACTCGGTCACGATCACGGTGGTGAGTATGCTCATAGCTCCTGTACTGGTGCCCCATTGGGGTAGCGGCTACAGCAAAGATGTCAGTCTTCACAACAAACCCAAGCAACAGACACTGACACAATGCTCACACGTCAAAGCGACGATTCAGACCTTGCTATAGAAGACAATGTTCTCCCTGCGTGGCTGAGGACACTTATTGGGGACCGGGTTCACATCACCATTCTGATGGACATCCTCCTTCACACCCGTGTTCACATTTAATGGTGGTTTGCACTTGTGCCAGTTCCTCAGTAGTTTATTCATATTCGCACTGTCAGTGATACCAAAGAGCTTCTCCTGCTCTTCACCAGTTTCGATATCATGGAGCCTTGGCATCTGATAGTGACTGTAACCTCTGACCATCTCATCCTGAAACCCCTCAAAAAACTGCTGGATACAGACCTTGGCGAAACCCTTGGCATGTTCTGTGCACATTTCCTCGAACAGCTTGCGCTCAATATCAATGTAATGGGACCAATATTTTGTCTTCAGGAAGGCAACTTGGGTGAAGCAAGGTCGCATTGCTCTCACCAGGAAAGCCAAGAAAGTCATCATCAAAATAAAGCACCAACCTAGAGCCTGTCAGGGAGCAACACAAACATTCTCATTCACAGCCTCAACAACAGGACTACAACAGCATTGTGTTAGATACAGGGTAAAGCTCTCGCTACACGTTTAAACTGAAAGTAAACCTCTCACTACTCTTTTCAAACCGGAAGTAATGCCCCCTTTTACACTGCCCCATCAAATACTCCCAGGACAGGGACACCACCAGGTTAAATACAGACTATAGCTCCTTCTACACTGTCCCCATCAGATACTCCCTAAGCAGGTACTGCACGGGGTTAATTATAGAGTAAAGCTTTCTTTACACTTGCTCGATCAAACACTCTCAGGCGAGTTACAGCACGGGATTAGACACCAGAAGACGAGGTGTGTCCTACGTTTCAGAGGTGTGTAATATCACCTCTGAACAAGTTGATTAGAAAATACCGAGGTACAGAGTAAAGCTTCCTCGACTCTTTTAAACTGAAAGTAAAGCTTTCTCTGCACTATCCACATTAAACCTTCCCAGGACAGCAACAGCAGGGGTTAGAAACGAAGTAAAGATTCTTGTACTCTTTTAAACTGAAAATAAAGCTCCCTCTACTGAACGTAAATCATTGTCTATTATTTTAAACAGGGAGAAAGTGAGGACTGCAGATGCTGGAGACCAGAATTGAAAAGTGTGGTGCTGGAAAAGCGCAGCAGGCCAGGCAGCATCCGAGGAGCAGGAGAATCAACGTTTCAGGCATAAGCCCTTCTTCAGGAATGAGGCTGGTTTGCCAAGCGGACTGAGATAAAAGGTAGCGGGGAGGGAATTTGGGGGAGGGGCGCTGGGAATGCAGGTACTGGTTTTCCTGGTTGGGTCCAAATTGTGTTGGTCTGAATGTGGTCCGGAGTCCGTGCGGGGTCAGTCGGTTCCGTAGGCAGGTGCTGAGTAAGGAGATGTGGCTGTGGTAGCGAGTCTGTTTCATGACACAATGTAGCTCAGGCTGCTGAGAGAGGCACGGGAGGAGATATCAGTGCCCTGACATTAATTTCAAAATCCTCTCTGGCCACAAAGGATGTGTCAGGGGACCGGTGGACTGCTAATGCTGTCTCATTATTAAAAAGAAAGGAGGGAATTACAGGCCACTCAATCTAAACTCTGTGGTGTATAAGTTATTAGAACAATTGCTGAGGGACACAACATATTCGCACTCAGACAAAGATGGATTAATCAGGGATAGTCATCGTGGATTTGTTAAGGTCGTGTTTGACAAATTAGATTGTCATTTTTAAAGGAGGCAGCCAGCAGCGTTAACAAAATCAGAAGTCACATGACACCAGGTTACAGTCCAGCAGGTTTATTCGAAGGCACAAGCCTTCAACAGAGCTCCGAAAGCTTGTGATTTCAAATAAACCTGTTGGACTGTAAGCTGGTGGCGTGTGACTTCTGACTTTGACCAGTCCAGTCCAACACTTCCACATCAGTGGTGATAAAGGTAATACATTTGCTGGATTTTAGCTTTTGACAATATCCGTCATGGTTGATCAAGAAAGTAAGAGCCCATAGATTAAAGATAAAGGGGCATGTTGAATCCAAAATTGGCTGAGTGGTGGAGGGAGGTTTCAGTAACTGGAAGTCATTGTATTCAGTCCTGGTTGCCACATTACAGGAAGGATGTGGAGGC
>NC_057731.1:43587026-43588701 GCF_004010195.1 Chiloscyllium plagiosum | reverse complement strand
CCTTCCCCCCCACCTTAGCTCAGTCCCCAACCCCCGGATTCAGCACCGCCCTCTTGACCTGCAATCTCCTTCCCGACCTCTCCGGCTTATCACCCTCACCCTCACCTCCTTCCACTTATCGTATTTCCAGCATCCCTCCCCCAAATTCCCCCCGCCCCTACCTTTTATCTCAGTCCGCTTGGCAAACCAGCCTCATTCAAGCTTATGCCTGAAACGTCGGTTCTCCTGCTCCTCGGATGCTGCCTGGCCTGCTGCGCTTTTCCAGCACCACACTTTTCAACTATTATTTTAAACAGCAAAGTTCCCTCTACCCTGGCCCCATCAAACATTCCCAGGACACGTGCAGAATGGAGTTAGATACAGAGACAGGCTACCTCTATATTGTCCCCATCAAATACTCCCAGGTCAGGGACAACACGGGATTAAATATAAAGTTCCCTTTACACTGTTCCCATCAAACGTTCCCAGGACAGGTACAGTATAGGATTAAATACAGAGTGAAGTTTCCTCGACACTGTCCCCATCAAACACTCCCAGGACACGGAAAACACAGGGTGAGTACAGAGTAAAACTTCCTCTGTACAGGATTACATACACAGTAAAGCTCGCTCTACACTGTCCCCAATAAACACTCCCAGGGCATGGACAACACGTGGTTAGGTACATAGTACAGCTCTCTCTGTAAACGGTTAGGTACAGAATAAATCTCTCTCTAAAAGGTTAGTACAGAATAAAGCTCCCTCTCAACAGAGTTAGGTACAGAATAAATCTCTCTCTAAAAGGTTAGTACAGAGTTAAGCTCCCTCTCTACAGAGTTAGGTACAGAATAAATCTCTCTCTAAAAGGTTAGTACAGAATAAAGCTCCCTCTCAACAGAGTTAGGTACAGAATAAATCTCTCTCTAAAAGGTTAGTACAGAATAAAGCTCCCTCTCTACAGAGTTAGGTACAGAGTAAATTTCTCTCTACAAGGGTTAACCTCTCTCCACAATGTCCACAGTGGACCCTGAGTGATTTGCACCTTTATTCTGAATCTAATCGCTCCCGGGAGAGCCTCACCTGGGACAGGCAGCGCAGGTAGCGGGTTGCTCCCTCCCGGGACAGGGCAGTTTGCTGGGGGAACATGTCAGGACAGGGCACGGTGGCGAGAAGGCGGCGGAGCTGGGGCTGAGCCGGGAGAGCTCCGGACAGATTGAGCCCCAGCCTCCGAGGCTCCAGGCTCTCACTGAAGGCGCAGATGAAGCACTTTCCGTCCAGGAGGGTGACACTGAGCCAGATGAGGGGAGCAATGAGCGCTCTCTGGGCCATTGAGCAGAACATGTAGCGGAGAACCCCCGGCTCCTTGGCCCGCAGTCCCTCCGGCCTCCTGCACTCCTCCGCCAGCACCGACACGTTGTTGTTTAACACGAAGCCCAGGAGGAAGAGCACCAGAGGCGGCACCGACATCAGACCCAGGCCGTACAGCAGGTTATAGCCGGGCAGGCACGGACAGTTAAAGTCAAAGGCGGAATAAATCTGAGCACTGGCCAGGGCGAGAATCCCACACAAGCCATTCAGGAAGGACTCCTGGTTAGACTGCAGGAACTGGAAAATCATCCGGAATTTATCCATTCTCCCGCTAAGCAAGATTGAGAACACCCTCTCCTTCTTCCTTTATCCCCCACTCCCCCCCCAAA
>NC_057731.1:43579801-43586540 GCF_004010195.1 Chiloscyllium plagiosum | reverse complement strand
ACCCATCTATTTCCCCTCTCTCTGTATCTTCTTACCCCTCTCTATGCCTTTCTATTTCTCTATCCCCTTTCTCTGTTTCTTCCTGTCTCTCTATTTCCTGGTCTCTCTCTATCCCCCTCTCTTTTCTCACACAATTTAACTCTGTCCCTTGACATTTTCTCGATTACTTTTTCCTGTCATTGTCTCTACCTCTCTATGCTTCTGAGTCGAACCCTATTTTTCTATCTGTCAATCTGGCTCTATCCCTCCGTCTGTTTTGCTCTAACTCTGTTTTGATCTTTTTGTTTGTTTGCAATCTGCTTTGCAAACCAGTCTCCTCCCCTAAGCACAGCTAGACAGAGTAACTGGGACACAATGCCCACCTTCTCACTTTAGAAAAACCTTATGGAAAAATCACAGATTTAACACCACTTGACTTTAAGGCCACATTTGACCAAACCCTAACGAAACTTTGGTCACTGGGAATCGGGGGATAGCTCTCCACTGGTTAGAGTCATACCTGGCACACACAAGGAGGTCAGTCATCTCAGCTCCAGGTCATCTCTGCAGCAGTTCCTCAGGGTAGTGTCCTAGGCCCAACCATCTTCACCTGCTTCACCTTCCCTCCATAGTAAGGTCAGAATTAGGGATATTCGCTGATGATTGCACAGTATTCAGTACCATTCAGTGTTCTCAGATAATAAAGCAGTCCATGTCTAAGTTCAGGAAGACCTGGATAAAACCTGCTGTATCAATCCTGTGGATACAAGATCAGAGACTGGGAATTCTGTGGCAAGTGACTTATCTCCTGACTCATGAAACCTTGTCAACCATCTACAAGGCTCAAGTGTGTTGGAGTACTCTCCACACTCAAGAAGCTTGACACCATTCGGGACAAAGCAGCCCGCGTGTTTGACACCATATCCACAAACATTCACTTGCTCCACCTCAGACACACAGTAGCAGCAGTGTGTACCATCTACAAGATACACTGCAGAAATTCACCAAAGCTCCCCTGATAGCACCTTCCAAGCTCACAGCCTCTATTATCGAGAAGTACAAGATTAACAGATACTTGGGTACACACCACCTGCAATGTTCCCCTCCAATCTGCTTACCATCCTGTGTTGGAAATATATTGTCATTCCTTCAGCGTTGCTGGGTCAAACTCCTGGAAATCCCTCTCCAACAGCATTGTGTGTGTACCAACATCTCAGACATGGCAGTGGTTCAAGAAGGCAGGTCACCAACACCCTTCCAAGGGTATCTAGAGTTGGGCAATAAATATTGCTGTAGCCAGCAATGCCTACATGCCATGAACAATTAAAACAAATACACTGTCATGAATAGACAAGAGTAGAGACACATAGATTACAATTCCGTCAGACTGGCTAGATTTTGTCTAAAGTAGCTCTGGTCACATTCTTTTAGTTTAATGTAATGAGAAAATTCATTCCACGAGCTACAATTCTTCAGTGTTTATCAGTTTTCTTCATGGCAGGATATTAAAGTTTCTCTGGCATTAGTGAGCACAGTCAATGGTAGGGACCTGCGAAGTGTTGTAGAACAATGAGATCTAGGTGTACGGGTGTTCAGAGCACCTTGAAAATGGTGTCACAGATAGACAGGGCAGTGAAGAAGGCTTTTGGCATGCTAGTTTTCATCAGTCAGATCACTGAGTATCAGAGTTTTGCAGCTGTACAGGACCTTAATGAGGCCACATTTGGAATAATGCATGCAGTTGTAGTCACCCTACTATAGAAAGGATATTTTTAAACTAGAAAGAGTGCAGAAAGGATTTACCTGGACTGGAAGGCTTGAGTTATAATGAGAAATTCGTTAGGCTGGGACTTTTTTCACTGAAGCTTGGGAGACCAAGGGGTGACTTTATAGAGGCCTATAAAATTATGAGAGGCATAAATAAGGTAGATAGCTGAGGGGCAATTGTTTCATTGAGGGAGGTGAGTATCTGGAATGGACTGCCAAAGGAGGTGGTGAAAGTGAATACAATTTCGTCATTTAAGAAACATTCAGACAGGTACATGGGGGGTTAGGTATGGGAGGATATAGATTAGATGCAGGCAAATGGAAGTAGTTTAAATTGTGAAATCAGGGCGGCATGACAATGTTGGGCTGAAGGGCCTGTTTCCGTGCTATAGACCTCTATGATTCTATGACTGTGTGAAATGAGAAGCTACACTGAATTGAATTGAGTTGAATTTATTGTCACGTGTACTGAGGCACAGTGAAAAGCTTTGTCTTGTGAGTAATACAGGTTGATCACAGAGTTAAATAGCATAGATAGTAAATAATAGGTAAACAGTGGAAAAACACAGGTACAGGTGAATGTTAAGAGTTTGCCAGTCCATTCATTATTCTAGCCACAGTGGGGTAGAAACTGTTGTGAAACCGGCTGGCGGGTGTGTTCAGGCCTTTGTACCGATTCCCCGTTGGTAGAGATTGTAGAAAAGCATTGCCAGGGTGGGATGGATCTTTGAGAATGCTGGCGGCCTTTCCTTGACAGCGGGCCTGCTAGATGGATTCTATAGCTGGGAGGGTGGCCTTTGTGATTCTCCGGGCTGAGTTCACCCCTCTCTGTAACCGTCTCCGATCTTGAATGGTACTGTTGCCATACCAGGTAGTGATACATCCAGACAGAATGCTCTCGATGGCGCACCTATAAGTGTTGGCAAGGGTATTCGACGTCATGCCAAATTTTCTCAGCTGCCTGAGGAAGAAAAGACATTGTTGGGCCTTTGTAATCAGTGCATCTACTTGAAGAGTCCAAGAAAGCTTGTGGATGACCACTCCCAGGAGTAAATAAGTAGGATTCTTACATAGCTGTTCTTGGTGTCAAGATGTTCTAGGAAGGAGTGAAGGGTGAGTGATATGGCATCTGATGTGGATCTGTTGGTCCGATAGGCACGTTGGAGTGGGTCAAGAGTAGTGGGGAGGCTGGAGTTGATTATTGCCATGACCAGTCTTTCAAAGCACTTCATGACCACTGAAGTTAGGGTCACTGGGCAGTCATCATTGAGAGAGGCTGAATGAGCCTTCTTAGGCACAGGGATGATGTTAGCCCTCTTGAAACAGGCAGGGACAGTGGCCTGCTGCAGGGAGAGGTTGAAGATGTCCGAGAAGATCCCTGCCTGTTGATCTGTGCATGCTCTGAGTGCACGGCCTGGTACTTTGTTTGGTCCCATCGCTTTCCTTGGATTGACACGAAGGAAACCTGATTTGACCTCTGATGCAGTGACTGTTGGGATAGGTTCATTAGGGATTGTCGGAATAGATGTTACCTCGCCACTGAAATTCTGCTCAAAGTGAGCATAGAAGACATTGAGGTGATCTGGGAGGGATATGTCATCGTCTGCTATCTTGCACTGTCTCTTTTTAGAACCTGTGCTGTCATTCAGTCCTTGCCATAGTCATCGGGTGTCTGTCTGGGTCTCTAGTTTGGATCGGTCTTTGTCCTTTACTGTCTTAATAGCTCTGCGAAGATCATACTTGGATTCCTTATATTTGAGTGGGTCTCCTGATCTGAAGGCCTCACGCCTGGTTTTTAGCAGGTTCTGTATGTCCAGATTCATCCAGGGTTTCCTGTTGGGGAACACATAGATTGATTTCCTTGGTATACACTACAAACACAGCCCAGCCCCTGCTAACTGATAAAATGTTGGGACTTCTATACAATCATATCAGAAGGTTTAACTTCAGCCGAGATGCAATCAGGACTAAAGGGCATTGGGGGAGAGCGATTACTGAGTAACAGTGTGAGGGAGATAGGTTAACATCAGTTGAGATGCAGTCAATAACACAGGTAGCTGGGTGGAGGGTCATGGAGTGAAAGTTTAAATTAGGGTAATAAAACAGAAGTAATATAATTGAACTTTATTAAAACCTTTGACGTGGTACAAGTCAGTGGAGTCATGATTAAGGTTGGAATGTGTGCAATAGGTTTTTTTGTGAGAGTGTCTAAGAGCTAGGAGCATGATCTCAGAATAAAGGATTACCTGATTAAGATAGAGATGAGCAGCAATTTCTTCTCTCAGTCCGAAATGAATCTGTGGAATTCTTTACCAAGCGGAGCTGTTGAGGCTGGCTCGCTAAGTATATACAAGGCTGAGAGAGACAGACTTTTATTCTGTAAGGGCATCAAGAGTTACGGGGAAAAGGCAGAAAAGTGGAGTTGAGGATCTTCAGATCAGACATGATCTTATTGAATGGTGGAGCAGACCTGATGGGCCCAATAGCCTACTTCTGTTCCTATGTTTTATAGTCTTATTGGAAATGAGAGTAAACTAGCTAATAGATCCAAGCAGAGAATGGGGGTTAAAGGTTCTTACTCCGATTAACAAATGATGGGAAGTGATGTTCCACAAGGATTGGCATTGGGACCACTATAGCTTACAATTTATATCAGTAACATGCATGGGAATCTGAAATACCACTTCAAAATTTGTGGATGAGACCAAATTAGTGCATGTGTTTTTGGAGAGGGTGGTGACAAAATTGAGAAGGCCAAGAATAAGTTTGCAGAATGGGCGTGTTATTGACAAATTGACATCAATGTAAGTAAGTGTGAGGTCATATATTTTGACGGGAAGAATAGAAGGTGACATATACTTTGAAAATAAGCATCTAAATTGGGTGGAGGAACAGGGTGGTCTGGAGATACAGATACACAACTCACTGCAAGTAGTGGCTGAGGCTAACAAACCTATGCAAAACAAAACTCAGCTCTACTTTCAAAGAGAATGCAATTTTGGATGATTTTGGAGGCGGTATTTCACTGAACCAGACAAGCCATATAAATAATGTAACAGCAAAGCAGGTCAGAGGCTTGGAACCCTGCAGGGAGTAACTCACCTCCTGACTCATCAAAGCTTATCCAGGACAAGGCAAAATCAGGAGACAGACAAAGGAATTTGGTTGTCGTTGGAGATCAGTCATCTCAGCTACAGAACATCTTTGCAGGATTGTGTTGGAGATCCTGGGGGAGGAACAGAACAGTGATGGTGGGGGTGTGGCGAGGGGTGACAGGGGATGGGGGATTATTGCAAGTTCTGATGTGTGAAAGGGAATTGAAGAGTTTGGTGTGAAAGAGGGAAAAGAGTTGGTGGAACTTGTCAAATGGACGACTGATTCTGATCTGCATCAACAATCAGAACAAACTTGATCCCTTATTAGAACATAGAACAGTATAGCACAGAACAGGCCCTTCAGCCCACAATGTTGTGCCAACCACTGATCCTCATGTATGCACCCTCAAATTTCTGTGACCATATGCATGTCCAGTAGTCTCTTAAATGTCCCCAATGACCCTGCTTCCACAACTGCTGCTGGCAACGCATTCCAAGCTCTCACAACTCTCTGTGTAAAGAACCCGCCTCTGACATCCCCTCTATACTTTCCTCCAACCAGCTTAAAACTATGACCCCTTGTGTTAGTCATTTCTGCCCTGGGAAATAGTCTCTGGCTATCGACTCTATCTATGCCTCTCATTATCTTGTATACCTCAATTAGGTCCCCTCCTCCTTTTCTCCAATGAAAAAAGTCCGAGCTCAGCTCTCTTCATAAGATAAGCCCTCCAGTCCAGGCAGCACCCTGGTAAACCTCCTCTGAACCCTCTCCAAAGCATCCACATCTTTCCTAAAATAGGGCGACCAGAACTGGACACAGTATTCCAAGTGCGGTCTAACCAAAGTTTTATAGAGCTGCAACAAGATCTCACGACTCTTAAACTCAATCCCCCTGTTAATGAAAGCCAAAATACCATATGCTTGCTTAACAACCCTGTCCACTTGGGTGGTCATTTTAAGGGATCTATGTATCTGCACACCAAGATCCCTCTGTTCTTCCACACTGCCAAGAATCCTATCCTTAATCCTGTACTCAGCTTTCAAATTCGACCTTCCAAAATGCATCACCTCGCATTTATCCAGGTTGAACTTCATCTGCCACTTCTCAGCCCATCTCTGCATCCTGTCAATGTCCCGCTGCAGCCTACAACAGCCCTCTATATTGTCAACGACACCTCCAACCTTTGTGTCATTTGCAAACTTGCTGACCCATCTTTCAATCCCCTCATCCATGTCATTAATAAAAATTACAAACAGTAGAGGTCCAAAGACAGAGCCCTGTGGAACACCACTCACCACAGACTTCCAGGCAGAATATTTTCCTTCTACTATCACTCGCTGTCTTCTGTTGGCCAGCCAATTCTGTATCCAGACAGCTAAGTTCCCCTGTATCCCATTCCTCCTGACCTTCTGAATGAGCCTACCATGGGGAACCTTATCAAATGCCTTGCTGAAGTCCATATAGACCACATCCACAGCTCGACCCTCATCAACGTTTCTAGTCACATCTTCAAAGAACTCGATAAGGTTTGTGAGGCATGACCTGCCCCTTACAAAGCCACGTTGACTGCATTTAATAAAGCCATGCTCTTACAGATGGTCATAAATCCTATCCCTCAGAATCCTTTCTAACACCTTGCAGATGACAGACGTAAGACTTACTGGAAAGTGATTGCACGGGAATTCCCTATTTCCTTTCCTGAAGAGAGGAATTACATTTGCCTCTCTCCAGTCCTCAGGTACGACTCCAGTGGAGAGCGAGGATGCAAAGATATTCGCAAGTGGCGAAGCAATTGCATTTCTCGTTTCCCAAAGCAGCCGAGGACAAATCTGGTCCGGGCCTGGCGACTTGTCAATCTTAATGTTTGACAAAATTTTCAGCACATCAACTTCCTCTA
>NC_057731.1:43574348-43579549 GCF_004010195.1 Chiloscyllium plagiosum | reverse complement strand
TGTTCCTTAAATAGTCTCCACATGTCTATAGTGCCTTTATCGTGGAACAATTGCTCCCAATCCATGCTTCCTAACTCATGTCTAATCGCATCATAGTTTCCTCTTCCCCAATTAAATATCCTCCCATTTTGCCTAATCCTCTCCTTCTCCATAGCTATGTAGAATGTGAGGCAGTTGTGGTCACTATCACCAAAATGCACTCCCACCACAAGATCTGATACCTGCCCCGGCTCATTTTCAAGCACCAAATCTAGAATGGCCTCTCCCCTCGTCAGCCTGTCAATGTACTGAGTCAGGAAACCCTCCTGAACACACCTTACAAAAACAGCTCTATTCAAATCTTCTGCTCAAAGGAGGTTCCAAACAATATTCCAACCAAAACCCCTATTCTCTGAGGAGGAGACCTTTAAGTTGAGAAATTGGAGAGGGGGGGTGTGAGGAACGTGATGTGATTTCATTTGTTGACTGAATCCTGTTTAAATTGGAACATATTTGAATATACTTGAATAAATGTGAAGTCTTTGAATGACAAAGTCAATTTCCTGATTTGAAATTTCCCTATAATTTAAAATGACCTTCCCCAATGACAAATGACAGATTCTTTCCTGTTTTCATTTCTAAAGATATACTTTCACGATGGACGGACACAACTTATCAAATCTGATTCAATAAAATTGCAAGAATTTCAAACTAGATGTCTGTCCTTCCCTTTAAATGCCCCCACCATCCCATAAATAACACCCCACATCCAGTAATGGACTGTTCTTCCAGTAAATATGCCCTCCACCCATGAAATACTCCTTTCTCCCATTAAATACACCTTCCTCTCATTAAACACACTTGCTGGCCAGCAAATAGTGTCTGTTTGATTCAGTTAAAACTCAAAAGCATGAGGAAGTTATGGATGATGGAAGAAATTGGGTTTAATTCAGTTCATGTTTCTGCTGCATTGCTGCTCAGAATCATCCAATTCCTTTCGTAAATCACGCTGAGGTATCCACCTCATCTTCCTGACGTCAATGCTAACGTTTACTTTCTTTATTTTATGGCATGTGGGTATTGCTGGCAAGGCCAGTATTGATTACCCATAGCTAATTGCCCTTGAACTGAGTGACATACTTTGTCACTCCGTTAAGAGTCAACCACATCGCTTCAGGTCTGGAGTCACATGTAGGCCAAACAGGGTTAGAGCAGCAGATATCCTTCCCAAAGAGGCTTTGGTGCACCAATGGGTTTTAAATAAACTTCATGATCAGATTATATCTACCTTAATTTAAATTCCATCAGATGCTGGGGTAGGATTTGAACCCACAGCTCCTACAGCAATAGCCTAGTGTTTAGGATTATTAAACGAGTGATATTACTGTTGTGTTACATTCTTGGCCTTACTAAATTTGGGAGCAAATAGTTTACATCCCTCATTAGGTGCATCCCTCAGTAATCCTTGCCATGTGTACAGCAATCCATGCTCTGTATACAGTAATCCATGCCCTATGTACAGAAATTTGTGCTGTGTATACAGGAATTGGTGCTGTCTGTACAGGAATCCGTGCTGTGTGTTCACCAATTCATGCCTGGTATACAGCAATCCATGCCCTGTGTACAGGAATCTGTGCTGTCTGTACAGGAATCCTTGCTGTAGGTCCAGCAGCCCGTGCCCTGCCTACAGTAATCCATGCCATGTGTACAGCAATCCATGCCCTGTACACAGTAATCCATGCCCTGGTTACAGTAATCCATGCCCTGTGTACAGGAATCCGTGCTGTTTGTACAGGAATCCATGTTGTGTGTACAGCAATCCTTGCCCTGAATACAGTATTCTGTGCTATGTGTACAGGAATTCCTGCCCTGTGTACAGGAATCCATGCTGTCTGTACAGGAATCTGTGCCCTGTGTACAAACTCTGGTACATGTCTCTTCTGCACAGGACATTGTATCTGAAAACTGCTGGAGCCAGATAATGGTGAGTGTATGATATGCTCCAATACTCAAGGCGTCGTAACCTCCAGCTGTTTGCATACAGGTGACACTGATGTTTAATGTCAATATGCAAACATATGTAAATTGACCTGGGACACCTGCAGGTATTAGAATCACCACATCATCACCCTCATTATTCAGGAGTTCCGAGCCTGTTGCATCAGTCAATCAGTTTATAGGTGTAGCTCAATCCCACTCAACCTGTTAGCTCCATATCCCTCGATCCTTTCCCCATCAGAAACCAATTGAACAGCTTCATGACAAACCTTCCTGAAGAACAGTTATGTCGCACTCAAAAACACAACTCTGTTTCTCTCTGCCCAGAATCTACTAGACCTGCTGAGTTTCTCCAACAATTTCCATTTTTGACCGGAGAACAGTATTTTGTAACAGATACAACTGATTTAAAGATAGACTTGTGAGTTAACGATACTTCCTATACACACAGAACTGCACAAGGAACAAATATCCAGCAGTATCACCCTGTGTCAGGACTGGTGACCTCTGACATTATGGTATTCCCTCAGTACTGACCCTCTGACAGTGCAGCATTCCCTCAGTATTGACCCTCCGATAGTGCAGATCTCCCTCAGTACTGACCCTCCGATAGTGCAGAACTCCCTCAGTACTAATCCTCTGAAAGAGCAGCATTCCCACAGTACCGACCCTGCGACAGTGCATCACTCCCTCAGTACTGACCCTCTGACAATGCAGCACTTCCTCAGTACTGACCCTCTGACAATGCGGCACTTGCTCAGTACTGACCCTCTGTCAGTGCAGCACTCTCTTAGTACTGACCCTCTGACAGTGCAGCACTCTCTCAATACTGACCTTCCGATAGTGCGGAACTCCCTCAGTATTGACTCTCCGACAGAGTAGCACTCCCTCAGTACTAACTCTCCGAAAGTGCAGCACTCCCTCAGTACTAACCCTCCAAAAGAGTGGCATTTCCACAGTACCAACCCTGCGACAGTGCAGCACTCCCTCAGTACTGACCCGCTGACAGTGCAGCACTCCATTAGTAGTGACTGTCTGACAGCACAGCACAATCTCAGTATTGATCTTCTGACAATGCAGCACTCCCTTCGTACCGATTCTGTGACAATGCAGCACTCCCTCAGTACTGACCCTCTGACAGTGCTGCACTCCCTCAGTAATGACCCTTTGACAGTGTGGCAATCCCTCAGAACTGACACCTGACAGCGCAGCACTCCCTCATTACTGATCCTTTGACAATGCAGTGTTCCCACAGTACTGACCCTCCAGCAGGCCAGTGTTCCCTCAATAGTGATTTTGATTAAATCACGAACAATAGCGTTTTTTCTTTCACCTAGTAGACTTTATTGTCAGGTTTAACACATTGTTTCATACAGAAAGCAGAGATTATGAAGAATTATAGAATTCGGAAATGAAATGTGACATTGTCATTATGAAATTCTCCAAAATTCAGCACTCTCCCTGCCAGAACTGGGGATATCATCCTGACCAATGGGTGTTACTGGGAGCTGTGACATGTTCATCATGCTGTGTCACCTTTGCACATGGTTCAAATGGAAACAAATGTCAAACTGTCTCCAAGATCTCCCTGCCAAACACTCTGTCTCTCTCTATCTCTCCTTCTTTTTCACCTCCTTCCAATCGTCTCTCTCCCTGACTCACTCTGTGCTCTCACCTGTTTACTGTCTCTGTCTGTTTCCCAGCAGGAGAGTGGAGTTAATGGAGTGTTCAAGCCTGTGTATGTCAGCTCATCATTGGCTGTGAATATATACCTTGTTATCTCACTTTCTTTAGCCAATGGAAGACAGAAACACAGTGAAGGACAGAAATTATGAAAGAGTGCGAGAAATTCAAAATTATATATTGACTTCTTTTCCCCCCTTCCTCAGCTTCCTCACTCTTCTTTTTTTATTTCTGTTTTGCTCCTTTTCTATTTTGCTTTTTTCCCTATGTTCATTCCTAGTTCCCATTTATCAGCTTGTGCCTATCTCCCCAGTACAGACAGGAGAGTGACCGGTGCAGGAGAGTCGAGAGTGTGGTGCTGGAAAAGCACAGCAGGTCAGGCAGCATCTGAGGAGCAGGAGAATCAACATTTTGGGCACAAGCCCTACATCAGGAAAAGTAGGAGAGTGACCGGTTTAGGAGAGTGACCAGTGCAGGAGAATGACCAGTTAAGAGAGTGACCAATTCAGAAAAGTGATCAGTGCAGGAGAGTGACCAGTTCAGGAGAGTGATCAATGCAGGAGAGTGACCAATGCAGGAGAGTGACTGGTGCAGAAGAGTGACTGGTGCAGAAGACTAATCTACAAGAGAGTGACCATACAGTGGTGTGAAGGGAGCGGCGGAGGTGATAGTTACTACCGTAGGGGAAGGAGTGAGTTTGTTTTTAGTGTTTGGTTGCATTGTAAAGGCTCCTTTTTTGAGGGGGCTGGTCAGAGAGGTGGGCATGACTGAGGTAAACGTGCTCCTATAGCACAGTGTGTTTGACAATGCTGTGTGGGGCTGTGGGTTGGTGCTGAGGCTGTGGTGAACTCCTGCTTGTACCTGTGTCAGTATTCACTCGGTACTGATTGACAGGCCTGATATTCAGTGGGGGTTTAGTGTTGAACCACTCTGTCAGGAGTTTATCAAGTTGCTCCTTGTTTGTGATGCCATGAAGTGGGTCTCCCTCAGCCCATCTCACATGGTTAGCATGGCAATCTGTCTGGAATCCATCCTGCATGCTGTCGAAAAACTGGATGACATAGTGATGAGCAAACCCTCGAGCGTGTTCACAACAAGCCTCTTCAAACACCTTCTGCTCGATGTCGATGTAATTGCTCCAGTACCTGCTCTGCAGGTGGGTGGCGTATTTGGAACAGGGCTTGAGGCAGCGAGAGAGGAACGCAGTCAGGATCAGAACCAGGAGGATGGTCCAGCCGAGAGCCTAAAGACAATAAATAACAAACAGCCATTGGCACAACAAGTTAAGAATCAACCTCATTGGGTCAGTTCAGATGCTGAGGGTCTCCTAACTCCACCCAGTCCCAGTACACAGTCACACACACCCTCACACACACACACACAGTCACACACACTGTCACAAAATCTCTCACACACTCTCTCTCTTTCACACCCACACACAATCTCACACACACACACACACCCCTTCACAGTTACACACACTCTCACACACACACCACACACTCACACATTCACACACACTCTCTCAAACACAGTCACAC
>NC_057731.1:43554622-43573644 GCF_004010195.1 Chiloscyllium plagiosum | reverse complement strand
TGAGAGAGGGGAGAATGAGGGTGGGGAGATTCAGGGAGGGGTGAATGAGAGAGGGGAATAGGAGGGAGGAAAGAGTGAGGGAGAGGGAAGGAGGGAGATTTTTGGAACAATTCATTTATAAGTACAGGTCCAAAGTGTGCCAATAAAGTTTTGAGGAGATCCCACTATTCGATTAACAATTGAAGAACTATTGCCACAAATGTAAAGGATGGTTCCTGACAAGTGAAACTGGACAAAACAAGAGTTTTCTAACTACGTTTGAATGCCATTTGGCACTTCTGTTGCTCCAAAAGAGACAGACAGAATGAGAGAGTCAGTGACCTCAGAGTGGGAGTTATTGTGGGTGATCTGCCTGACTATGGAGGAGGAGACAGAAAAGAAGCTCACTCAGTCCGGGATGTGAAGCTGGGGAAGCTGCGAGAGAGAGAGCTCACCAGATTAACCTGAAGCTGACAAAGAGAAAGATGCAATTGAAGATGACTGAAGTCAAATACATGAGCCATATTCCAATAGTTAAAGAGATTGTCACTGAGTGAGAACTGCAGAAGAGATGCAGTCACCAACAAATATCAAAACAGTGCAACAATTTGTTAGATACATGAACTATTTAGCAAAGTTTTGGCTTAATTTGTCATTCGAATATGAACTTGCACACAAGCTCTCTGCTAAATATGTTCAGTGGTAGGAGCACACAGAACAAAGAGCTGCTTTCTCTGTAATTAAACAATTAGTGACGGCAATGCCCGCACAGAGATATTACAATGTCAATGATAAAGTCAAGTTGCAGTGTGATGTCACAGAGACAGTGTTCATGCAGCAAAGAAAACTAGTTACAATTGCATCCAGGTATTAAGGCAAATGGAATGATGCTGTCCAAAGATTGAGACAGAGTGCCTGGATTTGACAGCATTTTAATTAATAACTGTTTGGAAGAGAGAAATGGACAGTAGAGTTCAACCATAAGTCACTTTAAAGCAACTTCCACAAACCACTTCTATCTGCTCCAAAGTACGTTACTTTATTTGTAGCAACCTTTGTTGGAGATATGTTTGATTTGTAAATATATTATTATTATCATATTTGGCTGTTGGAGTTTAAAATAGTGGCATATGAGCAGGTTAGTTCAAATGAAGTCTTTTTTGAAAAGATAGTTACTAGATAAGGCAGCTCTTCCAGAACAGTAACCTAATCCAACATTTATCAGAGCCCAGGGACCCCCATGGATCATTAATGGAATATTGCTTTGACTGTGGTGGTCCTCAATAGGTATTGTAAACATTGAAGATCTTAGTTTGTTTTTGGTTCAAAATAATCAAGCATTATTCTTACTTTAATCAACCCAAAGAACGAAGAATTTTAAGTAGATTTTGTGGCAATCTGACTGGGATCAGAAACAAATATAATTTCTCATCCAGAAATGAGTGTAGGCCATTTCATGGTAACCTCAGTAGAAAAGTTTAGTTTATGCAACTTCCAGACCAGGAGTGTTGGTTAGAGTTCTGTAAGTTATTATAGGTTGAGAATATCTAAGCTCTCAGTTTTGTGAGTGTTTGTGTAAGAAGATCCCATGTTTCATAAGGAAGATCTGGGGAGTAACAGATGAGTCAAATTTAAAGAATTGACTTGGAGGATTTCTCTACATCTGAGTCTCTGTAATGGAAAGTGTCAGGAAATGGATTGAGACTTTGTTTTAAGGTCTTTCAAACTGTGCTCTATATTTAGATAGTTTAAAACATTTTTTTCTTTCTTTTCCAAAACAAACGTTTGTTCTGTTGTCAAAGAAATTCTGCATTCACAAGTAACTAAGTTTCAGTGGATGACCATCACATTATCTAAAAAAATTTAAAATTATGATCTATCAAGCAAGATTTCATTTTGTGATCTGACTTATCCAATTGTACCATCAGCTGGGATGATAGCAGATAGAACTTGGAAGTGATGTCCAAATAAGGGAAACAGGTGTAAGTTACTGATATGCTGCCATGTGCAGCACTCCCTATGAAGAAAGCTGAGAAAGTTAATATGGACAGTGAAATCTTTCTGATTTAACAAAACACAACAGTATGAACCATGCTGGATCTCATCAACAGAGATCCAGCAGAGACACTGAATTTGAAAGATAAGAAAATTGTTCAAACCAAGCAAACTACACAACAAACACAGCCTTCCAAGTGTTCCAGAAAGTAATGAGAGTAAAACCATAGCCTGAAAACATCAAGGCCAAAGCTGTTCCTACTCGGAGTATTAGACATTGAGAAAGATTGGTAGCCCAAAATGGTATAGAGTCACAGAGATGTACAGCTTGGAAACAGATCCTTCGGTCCAACTCGTACATGCCGACAAGATATCCCAACCCAATCTAGTCCCACCTGCCAGCATCTGGCCCAAGTACCTCCAAATCCTTCCTATTTATATACCTATCCAGATGACTTTTAAATGTTGCAATTGTACTAGCCTCCACCACTTCCTCTGGTAGCTTATTCCATACACGCACCACTCTCTGTATGAAAATGTTGCCCCTTAGGTCTCTTTTATATCTTTTCAACCTCTCCCTATAGCTCAAATCCTCCAACCCTGACAACATCCTTGTAAATCCTTTCTGAGCCCTCTCAAGTTTCACAACATCTTTCTGATAGGAAGAATTGTACGCAATGTTCCAACAGTGGCCTAACCAATGTCCTGTCCAGCCGCAACATGACCTCCCAACTCCTGTACTCAATACTCTGACCAATAAAGGAAAGCATACCAAATGCCTTCTTCACTATCTTACAAAGGAGGGGAGAGTGACTAAGGGAGGGGAGCTGAGGGACAGAGCGGTTACACAGGTTAGAGGTCCTATATCAGGAGTCCACTGGGGAGACAGTTTGATGAGAAGAATCTGAGAATGATGGATGGGGAAAGTCAGGATTGAGGAATGAGAATAGTAAATAACATTAAATTAAAGAAAGCTGGTTTACCTGTCGGACAAGCAACCCAGTCACAGCAAATACAACTTTGTTCAAATGGCAGCCCCATAACAGTCTTTAGTATTTACAGTTTCATCACTGAGAGTGGAGCTAACTCAACATCCCAGGCGTGTGTAGCTGAACAAAGAGACCTTGGAGTGCACGTTCACAGCTTCTTGAAAGTGGAGTCAGAGATAGGTAGGATAGTGAAGAAGGTGTTTGGTATGCTTTCCTTTATTGGACAAAGTATTGAGTATAGGAGTTGGGAGGTCATGCTGCGGGTATGCAGGACATTGATTAGGCCACTTTTGGAATATTGTGTGCAATTCTGGTCTCCTTCCTAACAGAAGGATATTGTGAAACTTGTAAAGATTCAGAAAAGATTTGCAAGGATATTGCCAGGGTTGGAGGATTTGAGCTAAAGGGAGAGGCTGAACAGGCTGGGGCTGTTTTCCCTGGAGCGTAGGAGGCTGAGGGACGACCTTGTAGAGATTTATAAAATCATGAGGGACATGGATACGATAAATAGCCAAGTTCTTTTCCCTGGGGTGGGGAGACCAGAACTAGAGGACATATGTTTAGGGTGAGAGGAGAAAAGTTTAAAAGAAACTTAAGGGGCAACTTTTTCACACAGAGGGTAGTGGAGGCCAATACAATTACAACATTTAAAAGGCATCTGGACAGGTATATGAATAGGAAGGGTTTAGCGGGATATGGGTCAGGTGCTGGCAAATGGGACTAGATTAATTTAGGTTATCTGGTCAGCATGGATGAGTTGGACTGAAGAGTCTGTTTCCTTGCTGTACACCTCTATGACTCAATGACTCTATGAATTAACATTTATCAGCTGCTGATTACAGCTCTCTCTGTGTCACTCAGCTGTTTTCTCATCTATAACAGGCTAGAATTGGGTTAGGCAGATGTTATGTACTAACATTTCACCCCATGGATTTCAGCTTCTCTCCAACCTGACAGAGTGTAGAGGTTACCAATCAGAACATGAGATTGGATAGACTGCCTGTTCTCAGCAAGCGGGTTTCGATTTGGGCCTAATGTTCCTGCCACTGAGGTTCCTCTGTTTCACTCGACCAAGACACGCCCTGAGTAAGTCTCCCACTGAACCTCCTCTGCTCTGTGGAGGATAACCCAGCTACCGTCATCGCTCTGAATTCACTGAGGTCCAGACTGCGGGATGTCATGGAGCCATTCGGCCCGGTTGCTTGCCTGATTACCTACTTACCCAGGTGTCCTTGGAGAGGGAAAAGGCAGCATCCACTGTCCAACTGGAGACCTGTAGCTGGTGGAAACCATGGGTGGGGGAGGCTAGTGTGCATTGATAATCACCACAATGACATTTTAATTTGATTTTGCTCATTTAAATTTTGAATTTTTTATTGTTCCTTTCAGGGGTCTGCCACCCCCTAATTTGGACCAATTTGGTTTGATTAACAGTTTCGGCACTTTCAAACGATCTGTACCATTCTCGTAAAGTGGAGGTGGTGGTGTTAGAGGTAAAGGCTGGAAACCCTAGCTCGGTGCTCTGGGGAGATGGGTTTGAACCATGGCAGATGGTCAAATTTGAATAAACAATATCTGTTGTTAATCGTCGATCGTTGTAAAAACACTAATGCCCTTCAGCGAAAGAAATCTGCCACCCTTTCCAGATCTGGCCTCCATGTGACTCCAGACACACAGCGCTGTCCTCTGGGCTATTAGCAATGGGCAATAAATGCTGGCTTAGCCAAGAGATGCCCACATCGCATGATTGAATAAAACATAAATCGCCCATGGTGTTCAGGGATGTAAAGGTTAGGTGCATTAGTTAGGGGTAAATATGGGATGGGGGAATGGGTCTGGGTGGGTTATTCTTCAGAGGGTCAGTGTGGATTTGTTGGGCCGAAGAGCATGTTTCCACACTGTAGGGAGTCTAAAAGAAAATCTCCTGGACACCCATACACCCCTCTGCATTAACGTCTTGCCTACATTGAATATGATCCCATTTGAGGCCGGGTTACCTGGGATACCGAGCGGAGGTACCTGTAAACCGCTCTCCTGGGGAAGCTGAGGTTGTGTTGAAGCTGGTCATCTGTGAGGTCCTTGCAGGGCACTTTGGACAGAAGGATCAGCAGATCTCCTCTAGGCCAGCTGCTTACGTTGACAAATGGACCAGGATCCACTGAGGTACTGAAAGCACAGAGAATGCATTTGCCGTCCAACAAGGCAACGACCAGCCAGACCACAGGAGCAATGGCTGCTCTCTGGACCACGGCGAGGAACATGTAACGCAGTAACGTTGGGTTCTTGGTCCTCTGGCCCTCCGGCCGCAGCCATTCCTCCAGCATCAACAGCGAGTGTTTGTTGACAATAACACCACAGAGGAAGAGGATGATGGGTGGTATAAACATGACCCCAATCCCATAGATTGTGTTGTAGATGGGCAAACACGGACAGACAAATTGAAAAGAGCTGTAGATCCGTACACTTGCCAATGCCAGGATCCCACAAATCCCATTCATCACTGACTCCGAGTTGGATTGGAAGTGGCGGAAGATGCTGATGAAACGATCCATGGTGCTCAATTTTGGGAGTAGAGCTGAGAGACAACAAACCGTCAACTGAGAATTTGACTTTCCACTGAGGGCTTAGCTGCTCGGCTAACTTTAACCCACCCCTCTCACACCCAGATTTGCTGACATTTGCTTTAAATTGGCCAACCAATAGGTCGAGGAGCTGTCACTCAAAGATGGAGAGGTGTGGGTGCAAAGGGCACACCTGTCCACCAGATGGGGCTGCTGAACAGGGATTTGCATTAAAGTGACTTTGTGGTCTCAGTGTGAGTGTATCTGGAGCAAACCCATTGTACATTGTCATGGTGCGGGGCAGCAGCCCATTATTTCTGACATAGCACCATCAGACAAAAACAGGGTGGTCGGAAATAATGTGCAAGGGTATGGAGGAAAGGCAGGAGATTGGCACTAGGATGCTCGTTTGAAGGGCCAGTACAGGAACAATGGATCAAATGGTCTCCTTCCATGAGTGTGTGATCACATAGGTAGGAAGAGCTCAGCCAACATCAAGAATCTGTATTTATATAGCACCTTTACAACCTCCAGGGTATTGGAGAGGAGCATAAGTTCACCATAAAAACAGAAAGTGCTGGAGAAACTCAGCAGATCTGGCAGCATCAGAAGAAAGAGAAACAGTGTTAACATTTCATGACTGATATGATTCTTCACAGTTTAAGGGTTTGTGAATCTGTTTTGTATGCGGCAGAGTGGGAGGGGAAAAGCAGATAGAACAGGTTATGAAGGTTCCCAGAACAAAAGGCAAATGGGATGTTAATGATGGTGAAGAGAACGGAGAGATGTGAAAAGGGCTGTAAATGAAAGTGGGATAAGGAGAAAATAGGTCTACTCTCCTAAGAGCAAGGTCACGAAGACACAAGCAAGACATGTGTGTGTATTTATGAGCTTTTGTCTGTGTGTGTACATGCTTGTGCTTTTGTTTGTGTATGCACGTGTGCGCATGTCCATACTGTTGTGTGTATGTGCATGTGTGCATGTAAATGCTTTGTGTGCATGCATGTGCACTGTGCGTCAGTGTAGTTTTGCATGTGTGCTTGTATGTGTGCGTGCTTGTGTGTGTGTGTGTATCAGTGCGTGTGGGGGTGGGGAGGTGTTAGAGATGGGGTGAGACGTATGTTGGAGGATGTAAGAAATGTGGAGGATACAGAAGTGATGCTCTGAAATTGTGGAATTCAATGTTGAGTCCGTTGAGTCCTAAGGTGCTGTGGCAGAAAACGAGGTGCTGTCCCTGTGGCTTGTTCTGAGATTCATTGGAATACTATAGCAAGCCCAGGACAGAAATGTTTACCTGGGAGCACGGTTGTTTATCCAAATGGTCTGTACAGACAGATAATCATAAGTTTTGGTCATAAAGACAGATTTAAGATGAGGAGATAATTCCAGAGCTTTGGAACTCAGTAACTGAAGGCAGGGTCACCAGTGGTAGAACAATTTATATGATGGATGATCAAAAGGCCAGAATTGAAGAAAGGTAAAGATCTTGTGGAGCAAAAGGAATATTTTTATCAAAAAGATTCACACAAGTATTAAAATCTAAAATGTAACATTGCCATTGCAATATTCTAGTGTTAACCCTTTGTGTTTGCAAAGCTTGCTTTCAGCAGTCTGTTCCTCTGTCACATTGAAGCTGCCTGACCCACTGAGTATTTCCAACATTTTCTATGTTGATTTGATACCCTTATGCCTCTCTGTTATATTCAGTTTGTCTTCACCTTATGAGCGGGATGTTGAAGACCGTGAGATCAACTTGGCTAATGCTGCTTGTAGTCAGTCTCTGGGACAGGATTGGAGATTATCTAGTTGCACTAACATCACTTTCTTCTTTAGATGATACGGTGGTAATGTTCGTGAATCAGAGCCTGCGGTAACAAAATGGAGTCAAATTCCACTGAATTTAATTCAAGGAAATACAGTGTCCAGAACTGACCTCCCTGACCTGAGACTAGGTCTGACTATGGCTCTGCAAATAACTACTTTGGTGTGCTGAAGGGGTTGCAATCTGATTCGTGAATCAGCCCAGATTGCGACCTTGGCTCTTTTTGGAACTGCAGAGATTCTCACTACTGCTGCCGAGAACATATGGAAGAAGATGCGGTGACTGTCTGTGCTCTGACACTGTCAGGCCAAATCCAACTTTGCTCATTGCTCCCCTGTAAATTCAGAGAGATTCAACCCTTAATCCCGAAGCCTCTCTCTGACCAGCCAGCCTACCTAATCCCAGATGCTGGCCTGCTATTGATGCGGAATATCCTGATTTTGAACAGAAGGATGTCCCTTGAACTCTCCCACCTCTTTACATCAAGAAATTCTGAAAAATTATAATCAATGTCTTTTTTTAATTCATTCATGGATGAGGGTGTCACTGGCTAGGCAGCATTTATTGCCCATCCCTAATTGCCCAGAAGGCAGTAAAATGTTAACCACATTGCTGTGGGTCTGGAGTCATGTGTAGGCCAGACCAGTTAAGGATGGCGGTTTCCTTCTTTAGAGGACTAAATGGGGTTTTTTTGACAATGAATTCATGGTCATTATTAGACTCTCTTTTTATTGAATTCAAATTCCACCATCTGCCATGGCAAGATTCAAACATGGGTCCCCAGAACATTATCTGGGCCTCTGGATTAACAGACCAGCAATAATACCATTAGGCCATTGCTTCCCCATTTACTCTCTCTTCCTTAGCCCCTGCGTTCTCTCGATCTGTGATCTTTTTATGTTTCAGTTTTGATTAAAGTGACCTTTTTCCAGGTTGATAGGTGAGCAGGAGATGTCCTGGACAATGTTCCACCCTTCATCAACACCACTAAAACCTCATGGGTGATTCATTGTGGGCTCTTGCTGTGCTAACATGGCTGCTGCCTTTTGTCCACGCACTAAGGTACTGCATTTCCAAGACTTTTGTCACTTTTGGTGTGCTTGCAGGGGATTTGAAATGGTGAGGAAAAACACTTGTTAAACAAAAAATATTTCATCGTCAGGTTTTATTAAGTGGCTTCTCTGACACAAAGTATCGACAGAACAGTAAGAGCCGGCTTTCTGAATGTATTCCCTGAGTGTGTCGATTGGCCCACATCTAGTGAACTCTGGCGATGAGCTGTATGTGTGATATTATCCAGTTCTCTGCAGCCACCTCCAGTGTAATCTGAATTCGGATGCCTAGATTGCCCATCTCATACCAGGACCTGACTCAGCCACAACGCCTGCTAAAGTCAAATTTGACATTGACAGTCACTCAGAGGAAATTGTCACTCTGCAGGCAGGGTATTATGGAGGAGGAGGGGCAAACACAGAGCTCATTCTTGGACAGGACACAATCCCAGAGCATCGACCTCTAATAACCTTCTGGTTCCAAAGTCACTGCGCAAAATGGTGGCGGCTCTGGGACAATGACGGAGGTGGGAGCTGCATTCTTAATCAAAGAAGTAAAGGCTCCTAAATGAATTCTCGTTACCTACAAACACTGGCTGGTGAGTGTCAATCATAGCAGATTCTTCCTCTTCCTTCGTCTCAAACTGATGAAGATTCTTTCTCGCTGTTGGGAGTGAACATAAGAGATTCTGATGAAAGATCTTTAACCTGAACGTTGCTCTGAATAACCCGAATGTACTGTTTCATTACCCTGATGTACTTAAGTAAGGTATGACTTGTCTGATTATCTTGGAATACTTTTCATTACATCTCGGTACATGTGACAATAATAAATTCCTGAAGAAGGGCTTATGCCCGAAACATCGATTCTCCTGCTCCTCGGATGCAGATTGACTGGCTGTGCTTTTCCAGCACCACACTCTCGACTCTGATCGCCAGCATCTGCAGTCCTCACTTTCTAAATCAAATCAAATTATACTCCATCTGCCACCTCATTGCCCATTCACTTAACCTAGATTTACTACCTCTTTTATCGATCTGACTGGCTACTTGCTCAAACAGCCCAACACATTTCTCAACTGGACTTTCTTTTTTTTTACAGCCATGTTGTCTCTAAGTGGTCAGACAACAATTTTATTAAAATGTCCTTAATCATAGATTCTGATGCCTGCCTGATGACTGATGTTAGGCTAACCATTCCTTGGTTCCCTGTTCTCTTTCTGTGTCCTTTTTTGTAAAGCAGTGTTACATTTGCTAATTTTGAATCCACTAGGGGGCATTTTCAGAAACAAAGGAATTTTGGAAAATCATAGCCAGTAAATCCACTATCACTGTAATTATCTCTTTTAGAACTGTAAGCCATGGGGCATTGGTGAAGAGGATTCATTGAATTTTAGTTTTCTATGTTTATCCAGTTCATTTTCTCTGCTAATATTGATCACCTGAATTTCCTCACTCCTACTTGTCCCTAACTGATCCTCTAGTTCTGATGTGTAATCTGTGTCTTTTGCCATGAAGGCAAACAGAAACATATTCAATGTCTCTGCCATCTTCCCATTCCACATGATCATTTCTTCTTCTCTTTCTCAAAGGAACCCACATTAAGGCATTCCAAAATGACATCTCTGCAACAGGTATTCCCAATTTGTTTGATCCACACTATACGAAGATTGAAGGCCCCCATGCAACTCTTCCATTGCCTTTCTTACAAGCCCCAGTTATTTCTTTTTTCGTGCTCTGTCCACAGTACACCTACATCAATGTTTTCTGATGCTTGTTATTCCTAATCGCCACCAATACTGATTCTACTTCCTGATCGTTTTAGCCAAGATCCTTCCTTGTTCAGATCCTTCCATCATCCTTTACTATCAGAGCTACTTTGCCACCTCCTTTGCCATTCTATCTGTCCTTTTGAAATATTATGTATGCAGGAATATTTATTTCCCAACCTTGGTCACTTTGCAACCATGTCTCTGCAATGGTGATTGGACCCAAAACCATTTATCTCAACTTGTACCGCAATCTTATTGGTTTACAATTGTTCTTGGCATTGGTGATGCACTATTCCTCTTAACCTCCCTGTCCTTCCTGGTCTTTATCTATACCCTTCTATTGCCTTTTGATTTCTAAACCTCTTGTCATCTGACCTTTTCTGAAATAATTTTTTTAAGTTTGAAGTCTGTTGCTAATTGTTCCATTGCTTATTGTATTTCTGAACTTCTGTGTAAGTTTATTAAAGACAAGTTCAAGTTATTAATATATGTCAGAAAGATCAGCTGTTCTATTCCTGATTTCCGGTGAACACTCCTTCCATAATGAAGAACAATTGCACATTCCTGCATTATATCGCTTGTGTTTTGTCCATTTTGTGTGTGCGTGGTCACTGTCCATTTAATAACATGGATTTTAACTTTGCTGACAAGTCGACTATGTTGAAATTTTTGTCAAACAACATTTAAAAGTGCCGATACCCAAAATCAACAGTCCCTCCTTTAGTTCAGAAGAGAACTCCATTAAATCAACTATGATTTGCTTTTAGCATGTATCATTTATGAAACTATATTTCTCAAAATGCCTTGAATTGTTGCCTATGTCAGCTTCCCTCGCATGAGGCTGACTAGTCTGTAGAGTCACAGAGAAACAGACACTTCAATCCAACTTATCCATGCTGAGCAGATATTCTAACTTAACCTTGTTCCTTTTGCCAGAATGTGGCCCATATCCCTCTAAACCCGTCCTATTCATGCACCCATCCAGATGCCTTTTAAATGTTGGAATTGTACCAGCCTCTGGCAGCTCATTCCATACACGCACCACCCTCTGCGTGAAAAGTTTCCCTTTTGTCCCTTTTATATCGTTCCCCTCTCACCTTAAACCTATGCCCTCTAGTTCTGGAGTCCCTCCACCTCAGGGAAAATACCTTGTCGATTTACGCTATCCATGCCCCTCATGATTTTATAAATCTCTATAAGGTCACCCCTCAGCCTTCAACGCTCCAGGAAAAACAGCCCCAACCTATTCAGCCTCTCCCTCAGCCTCTCCCTATAGCTCAAATCCTCCAACCCTGGCAACATCCTTGTAAATCTTTTTTTGAACCATTTCAAGTTTCACAACATCCTTCTGATAGGAAGGAGACCAGAACTGAACGTTGCTGATTGAATCCTTATTCGATTTTTGAACAGGAGCTCTCCTTCTCCAATCCTCGGTGCCACCTCCACCTCCACTCTAAGAAAGATTCAGCAATATTGCCAGAGCTACTGATGTTTTTACTCTCACTTCCTTCACTAATCCTGGATGGATCTCGCTCCAACTCAGTGGCCTTTTCCCCATTGACAGCTGCCAATCTTCTAATTACAACTTCAACTTTAATCGGTTTTTAATTCTGTCAAGAAAGAAAGAGCTCACGGGATCCAAAGCAAAATGGCACATTGGATTTAAAATCGACTGAAAGGTAATGGTAGATTCCTGGGAAGTACTGAAGTTCAGTGTGTGTGTGTGCGCACGTGAGTGTGTGTGCATGTGCCTGTGAGTGTGTGCACGTGAGTGTGTGTGTGTGTGTGCACGTGAGTGAGTGAGTATATATACAGATCCCTGAAGGCAACAGTGCAAGTAGTTAAAGAGGTTAAGAAGGCAAATGGGATATTTGCCTTTATTAGACAAGGCACAGAATACAAGAAACATAAACAGAAATTGCAGGAAAAACTCAGCATGTCTGGCAGCATCTGTGGAGAGAAATTGGAGTTAACGTTTCAGGTCTGGTTGATCCTACCTCAGAACATCTTTCCAGCAAATTTCTGTTTTTGTTTCCAATTTCCAGCATCCGCAGTTCTTTCGGTTTTTACACAGAGTAAAAGAGAAGGGATTTTGAACACTAGTTAGGTCATAACAGGAGCACTGTGTGGAGTTCTGAAGGATGTGAACAAACTCGAGAGGGTGCAGTGTAGATTGAGGAGGATGCTGTAAGGATCTGAGGGTCTGCGTTATCAGGGATGGTGGCATTGGCTGGGGTTGTTTCTGGAGCAGTAGAGGTTGAGAGAAGACCTGTCAGAGATGCCTGAATTTATACAGGGCATCGATAGGGTGGGATAGGAAGGCATTTTATCCATGAGTAGATGGGTCAATAACCAGATTTAAGTGAAGACGGAGAAGGCTAGGAAGAGAGATAAGCATAAGGATTTTTACTCAGAGGGTGGTGGGTATTAGTAATTTGTTTCCTGAAAGGATATTTATGTCAAAACCTCTCATTACATTTAAGCAGTATTTTGTCAAATATTCATTTGTGTTGTCATAGCTTCCAGGGCTATGGGCCAAAATCTGGAAAATGGGATTAGTGTAGTTACACATGATGGGCCAAATGACCTCACTTGAGTCTATAAAACACAGACTGACCAAGGAATGGGAGCTGGGTGGAAGCTGCAGTGGATAGATTCATTGTGTCGAGAGCTCTGGATAATCCGTGCACTGGTTAAAATGGAAGCAGCTAAGTTTGCTGCAGAATTACCTTCATTAACGAAGAATTCAGCCAAGAGGTAGGATATCCTGACTGCGTAGGAACAGTGAGGAGCTGCCAAACTCTCCTTCCACAGGAAGCGGTTTGCTTCAGGGTGCCACTGAGTGCCATAGAATGGATACGCAAATGCTGCAAGATCAGGAGATAATGGAGCTCAGTTAGAACCCAGCAAGAGCAACTCAACTACTGAGAGAGTCTGACAGTGGGGGAGACTGACAGTGGGGGAGACTGACACTGGGGGAGACTGACACTGGGGGGGGAGACTGACACTAGGGGGGGCAGCTGACACTAGGGGGGCGCTGACACTGGGGCAGGTTGGCTCTGGGGGCGGCTGGCTCTGGGAACGACTGACACTGAGGCAGTCTGACACTGGGGGGGGTAGCCTGACACTGGGGGAGTCTGACACTAGGGAAGGCTGACAGTGGGGAAGGCTGACACTGGGGAAGGCTGACACTGGGAGTGTCTGACACTTGGGTGTGTCTGACACTGAGGGTGTCTGACAATGGGGGTGACTGACAATGGGGGTGACTGACAATGGGGAAGACTGACACTGGGGGGAGTCTGACACTGGGGGAGTCTGACACTGGGGGAGTCTGACACTGGGGGAGTCTGACACTGGGGGAGACTGACACTGGGGGAGATTGACATTGGTGGGGAGACTGACTCTGGGGTCAAGATACCCCTTGAGCAGGGTTCCTGCTCTCTCTCGCACCTTCCATTGTCGAGACAAACGGGACTCCCTGGCGGTCTCTGCTGGTGGAGATGAGTCTGTAGAACGACAGCAATTTCTCATTGGACACAAAGGCCTGAAGAGAAAAAGTGAAATTAAGGCAATTTTCAGAGTAAACCCAGATGCCATATCACCACAGGACCTCAACTAACCTCGGCAAAAAGCTGCTCCTCGGTCCCCCCTTCACATTGTCACACCCTCTAACTCACCATCTACCCACTTTGCTGTAATCGCCCTCACCTCACTACTCGTTCATCCCTCTTTCTCCTTCATCCTCACTCCTACTCTCCCAGTTGATTAAATTTCATCCTCTCCCAATCGCCAACTCATTCCACACTCACATTGGACATCATGTTGTGATTTTTTCTTGGAGGGTCAGTACTGAGGGAGTGTTGCACTGTCAAAGGGTCAGTACTGAGGGAGCGCCGCACAGTCAGAGAGTCAGTACTGAGGGAGTGCTGCACTGTCGGAGGGTCAGAACTGAGGGAGTGCGGCACTGTCAGAGGGTCAGTACTGAGGGAGTGTTGCACTGTCAAAGGGTCAGTACTGAGGGAGCGCCGCACAGTCAGAGAGTCAGTACTGAGGGAGTGCTGCACTGTCGGAGGGTCAGTACTGAGGGAGTGCGGCACTGTCAGAGGGTCAGTACTGAGGGAGTGTTGCACTGTCAAAAGGTCAGTACTGAGGGAGTGCTGCACTGTCAGAGGGTCAGTACAGAGGGGGTGCTGCACTGTCAGAGGGTCAGTACTGAGGGAGTGCCGCACTGTAAGAAGGTCAGTACTGAGGGAGTGCCGCACTGTAAGAAGGTCAGTACTGAGGGAGTGCCGCACTGTCACAGGGTCAGTACTGAGGGAGTGCCGCACTGTCAGAGGGTCAATACTGAGGAAGTGCTGCACAGTCAGATGATCAATACTGAGGGAGCGCTGCACTGTGGGAGGGTCAGTATTGAGGGAGTGCTGCAATGTCAGAGGGTCAATACTGAGGGAGTGCTGCACTGTCGCAGGGTCAGTATTGAGGGAGTGCTGCATTGTCAGAGGGTCAGTACTGAGGGAATGCTGCACTGTCAGAGGGTCAATACTGATGGAGCGCCGCACTGTCAGAAGGTCAGTACTGAGGGAGCACTGCACTGTCAGAGGGTCAGTACTGAGGGAGTGCTGCACTGTCAGAGGGCCAATACTGAGGGAGCGCTGCACTGTGGGAGGGTCAGTACTGAGGGAGTGCTGCAGTGTCAGGGGGTCAGTACTGAGGGAGTGCTGCACTGTCAGAGGGTCAGTACTGAGGGAGCACTGCATTGTCAGAAAGTCAGTACTGAGGGAGCACTGCACTGTCAGAGGGTCAGTACTGAGGGAGCACTGCACTGTCAGAGGGTCAGTACTGAGGGAGTGCTGCACTGTCAGAGGGTCAGTACTGAGGGAGCACTGCTCTGTCAGAGGGTCAATACTGAGGGAGCGCTGCACTGTTGGAGGGTCAGTACTGAGGGAGTGCTGCATTGTCAGAGGGTCAATAGTGAGGGAGTGCCGCACTGTTGGAGAGTCAGTACTGAAGGAGTGCTGCACTGTCGGAGGGTCAGTACTGTAGGGAGTTCTGCACTGTCAGAGGGTCAATACTGAGGGAGCGCTGCAATGTGGGTGGGTCAGTACTGAGGGAGTGTTGGCCCTGATGTCCTGTCCAATAGTCATCTCTCAACCAAGATCAGCAAAACAGATTCTGTTCTTCTTATCACAGATCCTGGGATCTTACTGTGCACAGAATGTCTACCAATTTCCTGTTGTGCAATAGTAACCCTCTTTCGAAAGGTACCTCATTGGTCCTGAAGCTTTGAAATGCCCTGAGTTTACATCAGAATTAAAATCCCTACAGTGTGGAAACAGGCCCATCGGCCCAACAATCCACACTGATCCTCCGAAGAGTAACCCACCCAGATCCGTTCCCCTACCCTATATATACTTCTGACTAATGCACCTAACACTATGGACAATTTAGCATGAGCAATTCTCCTAATCTGCACATCTTTGGACTGTGGGAGTAAACCGGAGTACCCAGAGGAAATCTACACTGACACGGGGAGAATGTGCAAACTCCACAGGCAGGTGATATATAAATGCAATACTTTCATGATACAACCATATGATTGAAAGGATGGAAATGTGATACCATGAGGAAGGTATGGAGTGAGCCATAAATTTGACAACACTGCCTTTTTCCATTCCCTCCCCCATTCCCCATGTCTCCCTCCACCACAATCCCATACTCCCCTCACGCATTCCCCATGTCCTGCTTTCCACCTCCCGCATCGCCATCTTCATCCCGTATCACTGAACTCCACATCGTCTCCCCCTCTCATCCCCTTCACCCCCTTTCATTCCCTCCTCCCTGACCTCCATACCCCCTTCCATCCCCCTCACTCCCCGACCCCTACATATCTTCACCCTTTTCATTCCCTTCCCATTCTCCACATGCCCCTCTCCACCCCCCAGTGTCCCCAATGACACCACCACCCACACCCTGAAACACTCTGTAGACCCTCTCCCTCACCTGCTCTGTGATGCTGAACTTGTGGAAATTTCCAGTCAGTGGTTTCTTTGATAAAACTTCCATCAGCTCTGGGGGAAACCCTTTAAACATTCGACTGGATTTTCCTTCTGAAAAATAAATATATGGGTATCGTCTGGGATCAGACTGTGCATTTGGATCAGAGCACAATGAGGACAGTGACAAAGAGCTCATGAAATCTTCCCAACTCGCAACGGGGCTTGGATGGTGTGATGGTGAGGCAGGAGGAAGAAGGACAAGTGGATGGTGTGATGGTGAGGCAGGAGGAAGGGTGGATGGTGTGATGGTGAGGGAGGGGGACAAGTGGATGATATGATGGTGAGGCAGGGGGATGAGTGGATGATATGATGGTGTGGGAGGGGGACAAGTGGATGGTGAGGCAGGAGGAAGGATGGATGGTGTGATGGTGAAATAGGAGGAAGGGTGGATGGTGTGATGGTGAGGGAGGTGGACAAGTGGATGGTGTGATGGTAAAATAGAAATAGGAGGGTTGGCATTGTGAAAGGACAAATTACAGTAACCAGCCTCTGTATTCTGAAGTAGTCCTGAGATCAATTGGATTACAGATCAGCATCCGTCTTTCCGACTCAGGACACACTGGGGGAGGAGCAGAGTGTGCAGGTGGAGGGTTGCAAATCCAGTTGGAATTCACATCCAACCCCTTCTTTCATCCAGCCTCCAGTCAGCATGGGGCCACCAACACGGAGTGGCTGCTTTACTCCGACTCAGTAACACAGTCAGTGGGCTTACCCTCAGTAAACTCCAGAGTTAATGCCACGTTGGAGCTGTCAGTCCGGACTAGGAGATCCTCTCCAGCTGTCAAAACTGTTAGCTGCTGCTGTCCCATACACGTTCCCCAGATTGGGAAATAATCACCTTCGTCACAGGCCTGCACCAAACAGAAATAATCTACCTTACACTCTCTGCAGAGAAAATAGCACACAGTCCTGAGACATTCTGTAAGACAAGATCAGTGTGTTCTAGTGAGAGGCTGGGAGCATGTCAGAGTGCTCACAGAAATGGTATTTCACTGACATTTCAATGGCGTGAAGCATTGCCGCACTGTCGGAGGGTCAGTACTGAGGGAATGCTGCACTGTCGGAGGGTCAGTACTGAGGGAGTGCTGCACTGCCATAGGGTCAGTACTGAGGGAGTACCGCACTGTCAGAGGGTCAGTACTGAGGGAGAGCTGCACTGTCAGAGAGTCAGTACTGAGGGAGTGCTGCACTGTCAGAGGGTCAGTACTGAGGGAGTGCTGCACTGTCAGAGGGTCAGTACTGAGGGAGTGCCGCACTGTCAGAGGGTCAGTACTGAGGGAGAGCTGCACTGTCAGAGGGTCAGTACTGAGGGAGTGATGCACTGTCGTAGGGTCAGTACTGAGGGAGTGTTGCACTGTCGGAGAGTCAGTACTGTAGGAGTGCCGCACTGTCGGAGGGTCAGTACTGAGGGAGAGCCGCACTGTCAGAGTGTCAGTGCTGAGGGAGAGCCGCACTGTCAGAGTGTCAGTGCTGAGGGAGAGCCGCACTGTCAGAAGGCCAGTACTGAGGGAGTGCTACACTGTCAGCGTGTCAGTGCTGAGGGAGAGCCGCACTGTCAGAGTGTCAGTGCTGAGGGAGTGTCGCACTGTCAGAGGGTCAGTACTGAGGGAGTGCCACACTGTCAGAGGGCCAGTACTGAGGGAGTGCTGTGCTGTCAGAGATGCTATTTTTCAGAGAAGATGATGAATTGCTTCAAGTGGCTGTAAAGGATTCCATGGTACTTTGTGACGGAAGTTGGTGGTTTCTGGCTTCTGTCTTGGTCTCAGTATCACAACAGGGGAAGATGTGAGTCTGTGCTGATTACTTTGTCTTCTCATCTTTCAGTTCTCTGACACGAGAGTGTAATTTAAACATGACCCTCACTGAGAACTGCGCCCTCCTCAGGGGCTTCTGTTCCCATCCCTTCAGGTGGTGATGGTCGAAACTCAATCTCCTTGCCACTGGGTCAAACCTCTGATGTTTACTGTTCTGTGGTTATCCTGTGACTCTAACCCCTGTCATTCATTCTATCTGTCCCAGACACTTCCACAAAATATTACTGCAACTGTCTGACGTGGTTCGAACATTTACAGACCTTCAGTGCCAATCGGTAGAAGATGCCAGCGACTCGGGCATATTCTGATGTCTGCAAGTCCACAGCTCCACCTGGCAGTAAGATCCTGGGGCAAGAAAAAATTTTGACTCAATGTTTCAGACTGGTGTATGGTGTGGAGTCAGACTGGTGTATGGTGTAGAGTCAGACCGGTGTATGGTGTGGAGTCAGACTAGTGTATGGTGTGGAGTCAGACTGGTGTATGGTGTAGAGTCAGACTGGTGTATGGTGTGGAGTCAGACTGGTGTATGGTGTGGAGTCAGACTGGTGTATGGTGTGGAGTCAGACTGGTGTATGGTGTGGAGTCAGACTGGTGTATGGTGTGGAGTCAGACTGGTGTATGGTGTGGAGTCAGACTGGTGTATGGTGTGGATTCAGACTAGTGTATGGTGTGGAGTCAGACTAGTGTATGGTCTGGAGTCAGACTGGTGTATGGTGTAGAGTCAGACTGGTGTATGGTGTGGAGTCAGACTAGTGTATGGTCTGGAGTCAGACTAGTGTATGGTGTGGAGTCAGACCGGTGTATGGTGTGGAGTCAGACTGGTATATGGTGTGGAATCAGACTGGTGTATGGTGTGGAGTCAGACTAGTGTATGGTGTGGAGTCAGACCGGTGTATGGTGTGGAGTCAGACTGGTGTATGGTATGGAGTCAGACTAGTGTATGGTGTGGAGTCAGACTGGTGTATGGTGTAGAGTCAGACTA
>NC_057731.1:43482021-43552925 GCF_004010195.1 Chiloscyllium plagiosum | reverse complement strand
GTGTATGGTGTGGAGTCAGCCTGGTGTATGGTGTGGAGTCAGCCTGGTGTATGGTGTGGAGTCAGCCTGGTGTATGGTGTGGAGTCAGCCTGGTGTATGGTGTGGAGTCAGCCTGGTGTATGGTGTGGAGTCAGCCTGGTGTATGGTGTGGAGTCAGCCTGGTGTATGGTGTGGAGTCAGCCTGGTGTATGGTGTGGAGTCAGCCTGGTGTATGGTGTGGAGTCAGCCTGGTGTATGGTGTGGAGTCAGACTGGTGTGTGGTGTGGAGTCAGACTGGTGTATGGTGTGGAGTCAGACTGGTGTGTGGTGTGGAGTCAGACTGGTGTATGGTGTGGAGTCAGACTGGTGTGTGGTGTGGAGTCAGACTGGTGTATGGTGTGGAGTCAGACTGGTGTGTGGTGTGGAGTCAGACTGGTGTATGGTGTGGAGTCAGACTGGTGTGTGGTGTGGAGTCAGACTGGTGTATGGTGTGGAGTCAGACTGGTGTGTGGTGTGGAGTCAGACTGGTGTATGGTGTGGAGTCAGACTGGTGTGTGGTGTGGAGTCAGACTGGTGTATGGTGTGGAGTCAGACTGGTGTGTGGTGTGGAGTCAGACTGGTGTATGGTGTGGAGTCAGACTGGTGTGTGGTGTGGAGTCAGACTGGTGTATGGTGTGGAGTCAGCCTGGTGTATGGTGTGGAGTCAGACTGGTGTGTGGTGTGGAGTCAGACTAGTGTATGGTGTGGAGTCAGCCTGGTGTATGGTGTGGAGTCAGACTAGTGTATGGTGTGGAGTCAGCCTGGTGTATGGTGTGGAGTCAGACTGGTGTATGGTGTGGAGTCAGACTGGTGTATGGTGTGGAGTCAGCCTGGTGTATGGTGTGGAGTCAGCCTGGTGTATGGTGTGGAGTCAGACTGGTGTGTGGTGTGGAGTCAGACTAGTGTATGGTGTGGAGTCAGCCTGGTGTATGGTGTGGAGTCAGACTGGTGTGTGGTGTGGAGTCAGACTAGTGTATGGTGTGGAGTCAGACTAATGTGTGGTGTGGAGTCAGACTAGTGTATGGTGTGGAGTCAGACCGGTGTATGGTGTGGAGTCAGACTGGTGTATGGTGTAGAGTCAGACTGGTGTATTGGTGTATGGTGTGGAGTCAGACCGGTGTATGGTGTGGAGTCAGACTGGTGTATGGTGTGGAGTCAGACTGGTGTATGGTGTGGAGTCAGACTGGTGTATGGTGTGGAGTCAGACTGGTGTATGGTGTGGATAGTTGTAGTGGGATATTTTTCCGACTGTGACCAAGTGCTAGGACCTCTGTTGTTTGCAATATATATCAATGATTTGGATAGAAATATAGGCAGTCTGATTAGTGCATTTGTAGGTGACATGAAATTGTTGGAGATGTGGAAGATTATCAAAGGATATAGATCAGTTGGAAAGTTAGATGGAGAAATGACAGGGGGAGATTAATCCAGGCAAATGTGAGGTGATATATTTTGGGATGTTAAATGTAGGAGGAAAGTATACAATTAATGGCAGGACCCTTCAGAGCATTGATGTACATACAGGCATCTTGAGGTGCAAGTCCATAGCTCCCAAGTGAACAAGGTGCTAAAGAAGGGACATAGGGTACTTGCCTTCATCGGTTGGGCCAGTCATGCTGCAACTGTATAAGACTTTAGTTAGGCCCCATTTGGAACATTGAGTGCAGTTCTGGTCACCACACTATAGAAGGGATGTGGAGGCTTTGGAGAGGTTAACCAGGATGTTGCCTGAATTGGAGTGTATGAGCTAAAGGACAGATTTGACTAACTTGGATTGACAGAAGTATATAAAATTATGAGGGACATGGATAGGATGGATAGTTGGAGTCTTTTCCTAAGGGTGGAAAGTCAAATAACAGGTGTAAGGTGAGAGGGATAAGCTCAAAGGAGATATAAGTGGAAGGTATTACACACGGATGATGGTAAGTGCCTGGAACACACTGCCAGGACAGGTCATAGAAACAGAGACCAATAGCAAGTTTAAGACGAACTTGGATAGATGCATGAACAGGTAGGCATTAAAAGGAAATTGACAATGTGTGGGCAGATGGGATTTGTTTAGAATGATATCATGATCAGCACAGGGCTGAAAGGCCTGTTCCTGTTCAGTAATTTTCTATGATCTATGACACCTAAAGGCAAGGGCAGGAAGTTTGATATTTACCAGAAGGATTACAACACACTAAACAAAATGATCAAATTGTACTTTCCACACAGAGACCTCTGAAAATGAGAAACATAACAAGGCAGTGCAACTAAACCATTAAGAACCAACATTTGCAAAGTTCAATGTGCACAGCAGATCAAGAGATGGGAAATAGTTAATTGCTTACCCATTAATTGAATGGAATATTTTCTCGTACTCAGACTCAGTAAGATATAACCTGCAGGAAATAAGGGAGAACCAACTGTCACAGGCAATTAACCTCAGCCATTTTCACTCCGACACATCCCGTTAGCAGCATAGGCCAATCCCCTTCCCATCGTAACCCTGATCCTACATTAAGGCCCAAACTCGGGCCAAAATTCTGACTCTGATCCTAATTCTGACCCTAAACCTAACCCTCAACCTGACTCTAACCCAACCACAACCCTAACCTTGACCTGAACCCTGACCCTAACACTAATCCTGACCCGAACCCAATTCTAGATCTGACCCTAATCCTGACCTGAGCACTTCAACCATGATCCTAATGCTGACTCTAATCCAATCCTAACTGAGCACCAATTCTAGTCCTGGTCATAACCCTAATTCTAATCACAACCCGATCCTCATCTTGCCAATCACCATTAGCACTTCATCGCCAGCAATCCTTTATTCCTTTCTTGATCCCATCTTTCTCCAGTTCCTCCACTCCCACAACTTTCACTGGCTGAATAGCACCTCTAGGTGTCACTGGTTGTCAGGGTATGTCAAGCAATTGCAGACCAGTCAGTTCAATAGTCATGGTGTGGACACCCAAAACAACAATCCGGGATTGAATTAGTAGTCACATGGAAACATGTGGGTTAATTAAGGAGAGGCAACATTGATTCCTTAAGGGAGAACAGTGTCTGACTAATTTGCTGGTGTTTTTTGGATGTAATGGAGGGTTGATGAGCATGTTGATACAGTTACACAACAGACTCCTGAATAAGGTGACAGCTCATGGAATTATAGAACATTACAGCGCTGTACAGGCCCTTCGGCAATTATAGGGAGAGTAATAACCTGAATAGGGAACAGAGGGTGGATGGATATTTTTCAGGATGGAGAAGAATTTATGGTGGAATTCTCCAGAGTCTATTTTGGGTCTTGCTTTCCTGCTGCATATTAACAGCCTTGTCTTTGGTGAACAGGGCACAATTTCAAAACTTGCAGATTATTCAAAACTTGGAAGGATTGTAAACTGTGAGGAGAATAACGCAGAACTTCAAAAGGACACATACAGTTGGTGGAAGTGGAAGACAACATAAGGTTCAGTGCGGAGAAGTGAGAGGTGATGCATTTCGTTAGGAAGAATATGGAAAGGCAAGCTAATGTAAGAGTATAACTCTAATGGGGACGCAGTAAAATAGGGACTTGAGTGCGTATGTGCATTTAAAAAATGGCAGGACAGGCAGAGAGAGCCATTAATAAAGCCTACAGTATCCTCGGCTTTACTAAGCTGAGGATACTGTATGGAACTAGGCGGAAGTCGGTACTTCAGATGCTGGAGATTAGAGTCAACACACAGCAGGTCAGGCAGCATCCAAGGAGCAGGAAAGTCACCGTTCCGGGCAAAAGCCCTTCATCAGGAATGAGAATTCATCATTCCTAATGAAGGGCTTTTGCCCGAAATGTCGATTTTCCTGCTCCTTGGATGCTGCCTGACCTGCTGTGCTTTTCCAGCGTCACTCTAATCTTGACTAGAATACTGTATGCTTTACAATTAGGTGCATAGATTACCAGAGCAGGGAGATAATGGTGAACATGTATGATACCAGGTGAGCTCAGCCAGTACTATCCAGTTCGGGATGTCACATTTTAGGAAGGATGTGAAGAGATTGGACATAGTGCAGGAGAGGTTTACAAAAAATAGATGCCTGGATGAGTGATTTCAGTTATGAGGATAAATTGGAGAAGTTGGGGGCTGTTCTCCTTGGAGAAGATGAGCCTGAGTGGGGATCTGATTGAACTCTTCAAATTCTTGAGAGGTTTACACAGAGGAAGAAAATGGTCCCGTTAAAAAAAGGATTGAAAACAAGAGAGCGCAGATTTAAAGTGATTTGCAAATGTGATGTGTGAACAAATTGTTTTCACACAGTGACTAGTTAGGTTCTGGAATGCCCTGGCTGGAACTGTGCTGAAGACAGGTTCAATTGAGGTCCTTATTCGGTCATTTGATGATTATTTACGTCGATAAGTTAGATTGTTACAGGGAAAAGGGAACAGAATAATGCTGAGTCATGATGCTCATTTGGAGAGTGGGTGTAGCCACATTGGGCTGAATGGCTTCCTTTGGCGCCATCGCAATTCTGTGCAAAGTCCTACGTAAATGTAATTCTTTCTGATTTCCCCAAGGTTTCAGTTCTGTAGGACTCCCCATCCCTGCTCACACCTCATTACCCTTCTCGACCATTCCATTTCCTCCTCCTTCCCTCAGTTGCCTTCCCTCCCACAAGCTGCAGATGTGTAAGGCCAGGGTTTCAAAAGTACAAATGCAGGAGTAGGCTATTCAGCCCCTTGAGCGTGCTGTGCTGAATGCCGTGGCTAAATGTTACTTCACATCTGCATTCATGTCTATTCCTGAGAACCTTTCAGCCTCTTAGCAGAAATCTCTCTACCTCTGCCTTAACAATATTCAAGGACTATACTTTGACCACCTCGTGAGGAACAGAGTTCCAAAGACTCATAATTCTCTGACAAAAAAGTTATCTTATCTCATTTTTAAATGGTTGACCCCTTAAATTTAAACTGTGACCCCAGTTCTAAATTCTCCCAGGAAACATCCTCTCTGTATCCATCCTCCCAAGTCCTTCAGGATCTTTTATGTTGCCTCCTGACTGATATCGTTGAAACTTTATTGCTGGAACAGCACAGCAGGTCAGGCAGCATCCAGGGAACAGGAGATTCGACGTTTCGGGCACAGGCCCTTCCTGAAGAAGGGCCTGTGCCCGAAACGTCGAATCTCCTGTTCCCTGGATGCTGCCTGACCTGCTATGCTGTTCCAGCAATAAAGTTTCAACTTTGATCTCCAGCATCTGCAGACCTCACTTTCTCCTCCTGACTGATATCTCCTTATTCATCTCGACTTTTTCCCACTAATCCTTCCCACCTTTAAACTTTGACCCTTTACCCAGTTTCTCACTGTGTGATGGAGACAATGGTGTCACCTGATGGGAACCACTCTGCTCCCAGCTGATTCCAGGTACTTTACGTAGGTAATGGCTACGTACGTCTTTGCCACCTCGGTCAGTTCATCTACGGTGTGCTGCGCTAAGATCCCTGTGGGCAACAACAACAACTTACATTCAATTAGCACCATGAACATAGTAGAATGGACTTTGTAGGAGCAACCATCCTTGATGAAAGAGGTGAGTTTTAAGGAGTGTCAATTAGGAGCGAAGCGATATAAAGTAGAGGGGGGTAAGAGTTGTAAGGAGGTAGTCCAGATCTTGGGGCCTTGGAAACGGAAGATATGGCTCCTAATGGTGGCGTGGGTATAAGACTTGGGAATGGTCAAGACGGTGAATTTGGAGGAGCCTGTGACTAGTTTAATCATCTGTTGGCATGACCATGTAAAACATTATCGAGCTCTCTATTCCTCCCAAACTGCTCACTATTCCAGGTTTCACACTGGATTACAAAGATAACCCCAGCTTCTTTTCTTGATAGCAAACTGTCTTCTTAAAAGCCTTATTGCTGATCCCACCATGACTTTTGACCCCCCACCCTGACCCCACCAGTCTCTTCTCCAATAACAAGTGTGAAGACCTCATGAAGTTTCTTTGTCACCAAAACTGAGACAGTCCAATCACCTGTCTCTGCTATGTCCCTCCCTGTTACTGACCCTCCTGACCAAACTCCCTTCGATTTATCCATCCCCACCACCCAGCCCTGAACATACATCTTTTTCTAGTGTTCCTCTCCTCTCCTTCTCTGAGCTCAACTTGTCTCTTAGACCCACCTCATGTTCCCTCGATCCTCGTCCCACTAAACACATCACCTCTGACTTCCCCTTACAGCTCCCATGTTTGCCGAGATTGTAAACAGCTCTGTCGCCTCAGGTGTTATCCCTCTCTTCTTTTAACCTACCGAACCCGCCCTGTTCTCATAAAACCAACTCCAGACCTTCGGAGTGTCCCATCTCCAATATCACGTTCCTCATCAAGGCCCTTAAACATGCTGCTGTCCTCATCTTTCCTGGAATTCAATCTTTGGGTCCCTCTTGTCAGGTTTCTGCCTCTGCCACAGTACTGAAATGCTCTTTATCAAACTCTGCAATGACATTCTGCGAGACTGTGGTAGACCTACCCTCCTGACACAGTGACTATAGCATCCTCCTCCAACACTTTCCACTATTGTCAGCCTGGGAGGAAGGGCTCTCACCTGGTTCCATGCTTATCTAACAGAGAATCCCTTACAATGGTCTGTTTTCCTGCTCCCGCATCATTACCTCTGGCATTCCTAAGGATCAATTCCCCCTCCTGTACCTCACTACTCTCTGAAAGCAATGTCAGAGTTTGTATGTACAATGACACCTCCCAGCTCTACTTCACCTCCCTCTACCTCTCCTGTTGTGCCGAAACCTTCAGACTGCTTATCCAACCTGCATCAACTTCCGAGAAAATTAAAGCTTTCTTTTTCAGTGTCCATTCCAAATTTCGTTCCCTAGTGACTGAGTCCATCCCTCTTCCTGGCAACAGTCTGAGTTTAAAGCCAATCTGAATGCAACCTTGGTTATATATTTGATCCCCAGATGAGCTTTCAATGTCATTTCATACCTTCACCTCCTCTTTCCAACGCTGTAGCATCACCAAAACTCTCCCCTGCCTCAGTCCATCTGCTGTTGAAACTCTCATTCCATCCTCCTCCCACCCACCACCGCCCCCCCCCCCAACTCTGTCATTCTGGACTTGGCTAATCCAGCACACTCCTGGGGTTCCCACATGCTACATGCAATAAAATCAAGGTCACCCAAAAGCCTGCGACAGGGCTTTTGGCTCAGTGGTTAGCACTACTGCCTCACAGCTCTAGGGACCAGGGTTTGATTCCACCCTTGGACAACTGTCTGTGTAGAGCTTGCATATTCTCCCCATGTCTGCATGGATTTCCTCCCACAGTTGAAAGATGTGCAGGTTAGGTGCTCTTTGGAGGGTCAGTATGGACTCAGTGGGTTGAATGGCCTGCTTCCACACTGTAGGGGTTCGATGAACATGTCTTAACTTGCCTTGTATCCCATTTCCCTGTCACCCTTGTGCTTGCTGACCAACATTTGTTCAGTAACGTTTAAAATTCTCATCTTTGTTTTCAAATTCCTCCCTAATCTCAGTCAAATTTCTGATAATCTCCTTCAAGCCCACAACCCTTTGAAATACCTGTTGTGACAGTGTTAACTTCAGAACTTTAATAACTGTGCAGAGATTGAAAGAAGGTGCAATAACCTGTCTGGAATAAGTTGTCAAAGGACAAGGGCAAACTCATCCAGGAATTGAAAACAATTAGCCATGTTCGGGAGAAGAAGAGTTGAAACTCCAAAACTGTTAAACAAAACTGTTTTAACATGGTTGATAAATGACTGTTTACACCATAAGGGGAAATGCAGAGATTTTAAGGAGTTAACTGCAGGAAAGTTGTGTCTTTGAACAGACTGGGAGAAAGTGAGGACCGCAGATGCTGGAGATCAGAGTTGAAAAGCACAGTAGGTCAGGCAACATCCGAGGAGCACGAGAGTCGACATTTTGGGCATAACATTCCTGCTGAAGGGCTTATGCCCGAAACGCTGATTCTTCTGCTCCTCGGATGCTGACTGACCTGCTGTGTTTTTCCAGCGCCACACTTTTCGATTCTTCGAACAGACAGTCAATGCCAAAAGTAACAAGGAACAAAGAGTCCACCTTTAATAAGAAAACAAACTGCAAATTTGATGGTTCCAGAGGAGTAGCCAATATTGTGGAGAAAAGAATCTAAAGGATCATCAATAATGTCACATCACAAACTTGAAGGATGTAAAACTTTATAAGAATCTGACTCCAGGATTTCTCCGGAGCAGAACTCTGGAGAACAGCACAGCTCAAGGATTGAACTCTGGACACATCCAGAGGCAGACACTATTGGTTGGAATCATAGCTACTCATGGGGTCTTATCTTGGTTGCTACAAGCAATAAAGTTTAAATAATTGTTTCAGGATTTGAGTGTCTGTGAAATTTTGTAATAAGTAGCCGAATTAAAGATAGTTTATCCACAACACTGCACTCCTCTAATTCTGGGCCCCTCTGCATTTCCAGTTTGGATCATGACATCATTGGTGGCTGTGCCTTTAGTTGCTTAGGCCTCAGACTCTGGAAATCCTTTCCTAAACCTCTCCCCCTCACACATCTCCTGAAAGGTTCTCTGTAAAACTAATCTCTTTCATTATGTTTTGGTTATCTGACCTAATATCTCCTTATGTTGCCATTGTCATATTGTGTTTTATAACTGCTGCTGTGCAGCGCATTGAGGCATTTCTTTACATTAAAGGTTCTATATAAACATTAACTGTTGGTGCATCTCTCTGTGTTAGCCTCAACCATCACATTCTGTCCCACTAGCTGTCTTTTTCTATTGATTTATCTCTTTCTCTATGTCTCTCAACTATTCTCTCTCCCCCTCTCCCTGGCTGTGTAATGAGGAGGCCCTCAGTGGAATCTGTTACCTCAGGTCACCCAATACCTGCAGCAGCCTGTTCCTCAGCAAGAACATATTGGGATCACTCACCGATCACTGGTCTGTCATTCAGAACTTCAATCCTGGGAAATTAAAGAGAAGAGACTGATTTTCCTCATGACACAGAGCTGTAGAGCATGGAAACAGACCTTTTGGTCCAACACATCCATGCCCACCACATATCCTAAATAAAACTCATCCCATTTGCCAACATTTGGCCCATATCTCTCTAAATCTTTCCTATTCATATATCCATCCAGGTGCCTTTTAAATATTGTAATTGTACCAGCCTCCACCACTTCCTCTGATGGCTCATTCCATACACACACCACCCTTTGCATGAAAAGATTGCCAATTAGGTCCCTTTTAAATCTTGCCCCTCTCATCTTAAACCTATGCCATCTAGTTTTAGACTCGCTTAACCCGGGAAAAGACCTTGACTATTCACTCTATCTATGCCCCTCAGAATTTTACAAACCTCGATAAGATCGCCCCTCAGCCTCTGACACTCCAGGGAAAATAGCCCCAATCTATTCAGCCTCTCCCTATAGCTCAAAGCCCACAGTTGAGGAGGTTACATGGATTACTGTCTGACTGCTCCTTTCACTTACTGAAATACCATCCATTAGATGCTCAGGTTCCATTGGCATGTTCTCAAGACTTTATGAGAATTCCACCAGCCCCTATTCATTCCAGAGTGTCCTGAATAATCCAGCTTCAAACCTACACACTCAGCCACAGCATTTAGAAATCTGCCAAGTGACAATTTTCTCATTCATTCATGGATTGTGGTGTATGTATTGCCCACACCTGGTGACTGCTGAGTAAGTGCTGCCTGATAGCAGAGTTGTTGGAATATTCCATCACTTTGTTGATGAGACTGATCGCACAATAATTGGCTGGGTTGGCTTTGTCCTGCTGTTTATGTACAGGGTATATCTGGGCAATTTTCCACATTGTTGGGTACATGCCAGTGTTGTAACTGTAATGGACCAAATTGGCTAGGGGTGCAACAGGTTCTGGATTACCAATTTTCAGTATGATTGCTAGACTATTGTCAGGGCCCATTGCATTTGCAATATCCAGTGCCTTTAGCTGTTTGTTTGATAGTATGTGGAGTGAATCAAGTTGGCTGAACACTGGTGTCTATGATGCTGGGGACATCTGGGAGAGGCTGAGATATATCACCCATTGGGGTGGCATGGTGGCTTAGTGGTTAACACTGCTGTCTCACATTTCTAGGGACCCAGGTTTGACCCCAGCCTTGGGCGACTGTGTGGAGTTTGCACATTCTTCCTGTGTCTGCATGGGTTTCCTCTGGGTGCTCTGGCTTACTCCCACATTCCAAAGATGTGTAAGTTAGGTGAATTGGCCATGCTAAATTGACTGCAGCGTTCAGTGATGTGCAGGTTAGTCAGGGTAAATGTAGAGTAATAGGGTCTGGGGGTGATTACTCTTCGGAGGATAAGTATGGATTTGTTGGGCCAAAAGGCCAGTTTCCACCCTGTGAGGATTCTATTCTACTCTGTAAATTGTGAATATTTCAGTCTTGTCTTTTACAATGACATGCTGAGCTTCTCCATCATTGAGAACGGGGATTTAATTTGTGTTTGAACAAATGACACAAAAAAGGACATTAATCACCTCAAGGACTGAACTGTCTTTGTTATGACAGTTGAGGTTTGTTTCTGCTGATGTTCAAAATCCCACTAACTGGGCTAAAATTTAATATTTTGAATATTAGTCAAATAAATCTGCTTTGGTAATAATTGATGTTTGAGTGGGGAGAGTATGCCGGGCCTTAAGGTTACAGATTGTACTGGAGTACAATTCTGCTGCTGCTTATGGCCCACAACACCTCATGGATGCCCAGTCTTGAGTTGCTAGATCTGTTCCATTTAGCACAGTGATAGTCCCACACAACACAATGGAGGTTATTCTCAATGTGAAAGCAGGACTTTGTCTCCACAAGGGCTGTGCAGTGGTCGCTCTTACCAATACTGTTACGGACAGATGCATCTGCAGCCAGCAGGTTGTTAAAGGATGAGGTGATGTAATTTTTTTCTCTCTTTTGCTGGTTACGACACCACCTGCCGTAGACCCAGTCTAACAGGAATGTCCATTAGGACCCGACCAGCTTGGTCAGTACCACTGCCAGAGTCACTCTTGGTGCTGGACAATGAAACTCACCCAAAGTTCATGCTCTGCCCTGCCCATCTCAGTGCTTCGTTCATGTGCTATTCAAGGACTTGAGTAAACTAGGTGAGTTTTTACAGCAACCAAACAGCGATTTCATTATCAGTCTGGCTTTTTCATAAGTTAATTGAACTAAAATGCACATTTGCTCCAACCCTCACTTTTTTCCCCCATTTAAAACCCAATCCCCAATATAACCTCCCACGACCCAGGCCCAGCCCAACCCTTCCCAACAACAGACCAATCATATTCATCGCTTTATATGAAAAAGACAAGAGATCAAATATCTAATCAATTGCTGATCCAACCCCATGAAACAATGACCACTCACCATGACCTAGGGACCACGCCAGCCCTGTGAGCACTCCCTGACTGTGACCAACCCCTGACCTTGGGACTACCCTCTGACCCTCACTCATCCTGAATCCAACTCAACACTCTCTGAAGGGCTCTCCTTCTTCCCCTACTCGTACACCATGTTAATGTTCGAACAACAGGAAATTGAGCCAACCTTAAAACATGCTCAGCACTTTTCCACAACATAAGCATCTATTTAGCTCCCAGTCTGTATGAGATCCCAGTCTACTTGAGATCCCAATTTACCTGAGATCCCAGGTCTACCTGAGATCCCAGGTCTACTCGAGATCCCAGGTCTACCCGCGATCCCAGGTCTACCCATGATCCCAGGTCTGCCTGAGCTCTAAAACACTCCAGCTTTAATCTAAGAAACTCAGGTAGTTTATTTGCAGTTATTACATTCAGTACAAACCCGCCGCCAGTGCCTAGGATTGTAAACAAAGGCAGAAACACTGCAGCTAACACAGAGACAATATAAGCCACCACACCCCGCCAGTGACAACACCCCCGCCACCCACCACCCCTTATCCAGAAAAAGCTCCAATGTTACACCAAAGCACTCACTTGCTCAGTCCATTCATGATTGTTTCTTAGCGGGTGAGGGAGTTCCTTCACACGGATCAGGAATTGAATGGTTCTCGGAGACAGGAAGCTCTATATATTGGCTGCAATTGATGGGAGTTCCTTGTTAAGTCACAGCCTGGGAAATCATAGAGCAAATCTCTTAACTCTTTCTTCACCTAGGAAATTTTGAGTTCATTCTGCATGCTACTTGAAGTTGCTCAGTTTGCTCAGTGTTTAACAGACAAGGGCAAAATAACAATGTAAGAAATAAGAGCAGGAATAGGCCATTTGGCCCCTCGAGCCTACTCTACCACTGAATAGGATCATGGCTGATCTGATTATTGCTTCAACTCCACATTCCTAGTCTTCAATAACTTATGGCTCCCTTGTAGGTGAAAAAGTGTCTAACCCAGCCTTAAATGTTTTCAGCAGGGAGAATTCTAACCATTAACAAGCCCCTCAGAGAACAAATTCCTCCTCACCTCCATCTGAAATGGGAGCCTCCTTATTTTGAAACCACGACCCTCGTTCTAGATTCTCCCCTGAGGGAGGAATATAGTCCTGCTTATGGAAATCAAGTGTGAACATGGAGTCAACTTCACTTATAGATTCCCCAACTGACTGAAAGGAGAGATGCAACAAACATTGGTTGAAATTTGTTAACAATATAGAAAATGGCAGGAACAGTATGGCACAGAATGAGAGTGTTCTCCCCTTGTGTCTGTGCTGGTTTCTCATTAGAGCTGTTCTGCCAATTGCACTCCCCCAACTGTTGTTCCACCCAGCCCTCCAAACCTTTCATTTTCGAGTTACTATTGAACCTGCTTCCACTGCTCTTGCAGTTCATTCCAGGCCAACAGAACATGCTGCATACAAACAAAATTCTCACATCCTCGACCCAGTTGTTTTGCAAATTCTGTACAATTCATGCTGTTCTCCACTGAACACTTTCAGGAAGTCTTGTGGAAGCAGACGTGGAAAGGAAGCATATCTTACGGTAGCTTCCAGTGACTATTTCTGTGGTGTAGCAACTGGAACCGACTTTATGCTGCAACACTACTTTCCTGCTCTAACCCTAGACGCCAACCAATAACGCCACTGATAAGCTGTGCCTTTCAGACCCTCGCTGACCCCCTCACTCCTGCTATAGCCCTTTGCAAACCCTCCACCTGGGAAACACCCTCCCAGGGCTGGCAAGGGTGTGGGGTGGGGAGAGTAGCGGCGGTTATTAAATAAATAAGGAGTCATCAACATTGATGATAAAACAGAAAGTTGCTAATACTGGAAATTATTAACTGGAAAACAAAAAAAAATGCTAGTAATACTTATCTGTGAGAGAGAAACAATCTTTCACTTTGATGGCATTTCCTGGTTTGTGTTTCAGCTGTTTCCCTGAATCATTTACTAATTTAGATTGCTCTTGTTTCTGGAAATAACACTGTGCCATTTCTGACTAACTCGGCCATGATTTCATCTTGTCAACATTTGTCCTCAATAGAGAAATGTGGCATTCGAATTAAAGACACAGGAATGTTTGGAATGAAATTAAGGTTTGATTCACTCACATGAATCAACAATCATTCGTATGCCTTCCCATTTATCAGGCAATCCCCTTTGTGGAATTCTATTGTGGGATTCAGACGAGTTCTGAAGTCTGGATTAGGGGTAGCAATAGGGTAAAAAACTGGCATTGGAGTAGAGGTGTCAGTGAGTAGTGGGCTAGCCAATCTTGACGTCATCTGGGGGGGGCAATATTTCCACAGATAGAGAACTGAACACAGATATTCCAGATGAGGCCCTGACCATGTGATTAGCCTTTTTGATTATTTTCTGTATCTGGTTTTAAATATTGCACCAAATTTTGATTCATATTATAAAGTCACACAGGAAAGGAAAACAGGGGCCAAGTGAACCTTATCCCACTCCTCCCATAACAACCTAAACATCCTGCTCCCCTTAACGTCCCATTCTCCCCAAAACATCCTATTCTCCAGATCCCCAAATGTCTCTTTCCATCCAAAACTTTTGAAACACCCTGTTCCCCACTAATACAGCCCTCCCATCAGATATCCCCCTCCTACCAGATGTACCCTTGGTCCCTGAATTAGAGGCTTCACTGGACTGAAACCATTACTTCACTCGTCCTGCTCTGCTCAGCAGCAGACATCTGCCACTCATCCTGACTCAGGAGCTGGCCGGGACACACATCATCTCCAGGAGGACACAAGGATTATTTCTGGAGCATTGAAACTCACGTGACTTCAAGAGAGAGGAAAACCTCCTGATGTCCACACAGAAAACTGCCTACTCAGAAACACCACCGGCTAACAGCTGACTCGCATTGACCACAGAACCTCAGCAGAAACTCAGACACTGGCGTGAAATCTGGGAGCACTCCCTTTACAAACTGACAATAGTCCCAACTCTTCTGACTTAGCCGAGTGATGAAGTGCCAGTGGGTCAGCCCCCAGGACCGGCTGGAGGAGAAGATGTGACCTCTCAGTCCGCAAGTGCAAGACAAATTGTGACTGTGACCATCCAACTCAGACCATCGCCCACACAGTCTGATTTATGGCCCAGGGAACCCCATTCACACTGGGTCGCCTTAAATTACTAAATCGGTTGTTAATCTTCACAGCCATACCAATCCAAATCAGACTTTTAAAACTTCCATGTTTGCTCGAAATCTCAGCAGCCAATGACATCCTTCTGACCTGTCAGATTTTCCAAAACGTGACCTTTCAGTGAACATGCCTGTTCACGTTCACTGAAAGAGCTTTCCAAAGAATTGTGCACACCCCTGGCTTGTTCCTCAGTGTTTTATTTTCCTAGTGATTATTAATTTCCCCGTTTATAATCAATGTTGCAACTGCTTCCATCACCTCATCAGGCACTGATCCTACATTCAAACTTGTATCTGAGAGTTGAACTCAGACGCCAGGATTGGTCGGCACCATTGTACTGTCCTTTTGAAAGCTTTCTGAATGTGGATGATGTTGTTGCTGCAGTGGGAGGTGCTGCAGTGGATGGTCAGTCCAGTGGCTGGACACCAACCTATGGCTGTGTTCTGGGAGGTGCCTGGTTTCTGGAATGCTAGTACAATATAACCCCACCCCACAGCAATGCAGTGAGTGGTTAATCTTCTATCACACCGTCTCGAATGACAATCATTTCGAGGGAAAGCCTTTTTAACTCTACACAAATATATTGGCCGTCTGCAAGTAGGCGTTTCTCTTGGTCGAGACACACTCAATCCAAGTGGCAACTGCCAATATCAAAATTCCCATGGCCACTGCTTCGCAGAAATGCAGGGAGGTCCTACACAATGTCCTGGCCAATAATTGTCCCTCGATCAACATCACAAAAAGCAGGTTCTCTGGTCATTAACCGCACTGCTATTTGTTGGATCTTGCTGTGCATACATTATCCATCACGTTGCAGAGATGAAAGCAATGACTGCACCGCTCAAGCGCTTCATTGGCCGTGAAGGCACTTGCAGACCTGCAGCCGGCGCTAGGTAAATGATTCTGGAGCAAGTGATTGGAAGCGAAAGAGCGAGACGCAGCAGCAGCAGGGAGACCTCGAGGAGACCAACAGACAGCAGGACAGTCTGGAAACCACCCCCTTCGCTCTGACTCATCGAGCGAGTTCTTCCGAGCTGCGTCAATCCTGGGTCGGGTTGACAGTGGAATTTATGAGGCGCCGTGACTCGACTCGATCCTTGCAGCTCTCTGCAAGCCGCTCAGTGCAAAACCACACACACACTGGGGAAACCCTGACTGCGTCTGCAGAGAGCCAAGGAAGTGTCACATTTCACTTGATGTGTGTTAGCCGTGCACCCCCCACCACCCGGGGAGCTCATTGTCACTGCTGTTGCTGGAAACATGGTTAGAGACTCAAAAAACTGCAGATGCTGGAATCCAAAGTAGACAGGCAGGAGGCTGGAAGAACACAGCAAGCCAGGCAGCATCAGAGGGTGGAGAGGTCAACGTTTAGGGTGTAACCCTTTTTCAGGACTGGGGGGGTTGGGTGTGGGAGGGGGCTGCAGTAAAGGGGGTGGCAGGGTGGTGGAGTGGGGGTAGGTGAAGGCAGGTTTCCTCATTTCTGAAGAAGGGCTCAGGCCCGAAACGTCGATTCTCCTGCTCCTTGGATGCTGCCTGACCTGCTGCGCTTTTCCAGCAACACATTTTTCAGCTCTGATCTCCAGCATCTGCAGTCCTCACTTACTCCTAGGTAGAGGGCACAGCCTGGTTGATCAATGGGAGGAAGGAATCCGGTTGGGTGGCAGGGAGCAGTGGGATGGAGGGATAGGGGCTGGGAAGGGTACGGTGAAGGAGGTTGTTTGAAATTGGAGAACGCAGTGTCAAGTCCTCAGGACTGTAGGGTGCCTAGGTGGAAGATAAGGTGTTGTTGCTCCAGTAGGCGCTGTGCTTTATGGGGCAGACAGCACAGAGATGCAGACACAGTAAACACTACAACATTCCCTTGGAGAACATGCAGACTGGCGTTTCCCCCTGAGTTCTAGCCAACATAATTTGAGGAGAAGCATTTTTCACCCAGAGGGTAGTGGAAGGTCTGGAAAGCATTGTCTGGGAGCGTATAGGAGGTGGGAAACCTTACAATGTTTTAAAAATTACTTGGGTGAGCTCTTGAAGTATCATAACATTCAATGCCATGAGCTCAGTGTTGGAGATTAGGACCAATATTTGTTGTAGTACAGACCTGATGGGCTGAAGGGCCTCTTCTATACCACATGATTCTATGTACTGCTGAGGCAGTGATAGAAGATAGGGGGATGGTCAGTATTGAGTTCAGATCTGGCTGCTACACTTCAGGGTGGAGACAGTAACCCTGCTGAAGGCAGCTGATCGCCTGGGACTGTAGAAAGCTGTAAGGCCCCATATAGAAAGCTGAGGCAACATTCCTTGTGTTTCTGCAGGTCCCAATGAAAACAGTGTCAGAGGCCGAGAATGGAGGCTGGGAGAGGGGGGTCGAGAGTTACCACGGCAATCAGAAGCTCAGGGTTCTGCTCAGACAGTGGCCAGTGCTGCTCCATGGAGTGGAACGTACAGAACTCCACATTGTGAACCACACATACACTTCGCTTAATCGGAACTAGGCACAGGTTAAACACCGAGGAGAAAGTGAGGACTGCAGATGCTGGAGATCAGAGCTGAAAATGTGTTGCTGGAAAAGCGCAGCAGGTCAGGCAGCATCCATGGAACAGGATAATCGACGTTTCGGGCATAAGCCCTTCTTAGGTTAAACACCTACAGGGTGCCTTTGGGGCCTTGCATGGTGACAGGGGAGGAGGTGGAAGGAGTTGTTTGAGTAGAAAAGAGTCAGGGAAAGGAAGGAGGGGTTTATTAGGGAGACAGTGGAATGGGATGTCACCGAGGGAACATTCACTCTGGAATGCTGCAAGGTGAGGACAGGAGATAACACGGATAACATTCTCCAGCCCTGCTTCCCTGGATATGAAAACATAGGGATCAACTAAGGGGTTTAAGATGTTAAAATGGTCAAAAAGGGCCTTCTCCTGTACATGAGTCTCAAGGGTTGAATGGCCTTCTCCTGTTCCTGTGTAACAGACTCGAGGGGCTGAATGGCCTTCTCCTGGGGCTGAATGGCCTCCTCCTGTTCCTGTATAACATACACAAGGGGCTGAATGGCCTTTCCTGTTCCTGTATAACAGACACAAGGGGCTGAATGGCCTTCTCCTGTTCCTGTGTAACAGACTCGAGGGGCTGAATGGCCTCCTCATGTTCCTGTGTGACAAGCTCAAGGGGCTGAATGGCCTCCTCATGTTCCTGTGTGACAAGCTCGAGGGGCTGAATGGCCTCCTCATGTTCCTGTGTGACAAGCTCGAGGGGCTGAATGGCCTCCTCATGTTCCTGTGTGACAAGCTTGAGGGGCTGAATGGCCTCCTCATGTTCCTGTGTGACAGGCTCGAGGGGCTGAATGGCCTCCTCATGTTCCTGTGTGACAAGCTTGAGGGGCTGAATGGCCTCCTCATGTTCCTATGTGACAGGCTCGAGGGGCTGATTGGCCTCCTCCTGTTGCTGTGTAACGAGCTCCAGATATGAATAGTGGGGAATTGCCCCAGACAGAATGAATCATCGACTGCACAACCTGTGCTAATTCGGGACATTCCAGTTTGGTTTTTCTGCCCTTTGACACAGCACCTACCCGCCCCATGCAACAGCTCAATGGCCTGAAGGGAAATGCAGAGATTCTCGTCATGGTGATATCTCTCAACAACAAATAACTTATCGTAACATCTTCATCACAATGAAATGTTCCCAGGCACTGCACAGGACCACTGTACAAAACAAACCTCACTCTGAGCAACGGAAGGTCACGTCACCCATGGCTTGGTAAAAGAATTAAAGGAATGTCTCAAGAGGAAAGTGAAATGGAGAGAAGGTGAGCTGAAGAGAGGGAATTTCAGAGCTTGGTTCTCTGGCAACTGAAAGCACACTCACTGAGGCAGCAATTAAAGCGAGCAACGAACAAAGGGCCATAATTATAGGAGGGCAAATACCTCAGAGGGTGTGGGGCTGGAGGAGTGTAAAGAAATAGGGAGGGATGAAACCGTGAGGTTGGGAATTTTTAAATTAAGACGTTGCCTCAGCAGGACTCGGAGGAGGGAGTGAGAGGAGAATGGGTCTTGCTGTGAGTTCACACAAAGGCAGCAGAGCTTTGGATGTCCTTGAGTTTAGATTGTAAAGTGCAGTGAACCAACCGGGGGTGAGTAGGATCAGTTAAGTTCAGAAGTTAAGTAAAATGCGGACAAGGATATAGGGCAATTTCATATATAGCTGTGGAAATAGATGGTCATAGTCATAGGAGCAGCACAGTGGCTCAGTAGTTAGCACTGCCACCTCACAGTGCCAGGGAGCAGGGTTCAATTCCTGCCTTGGGCGGCTGTCTGTGTGGAGTTTGCATATTCTTCCCGTGTCTGCGTGGGTTTCCTCCGAGTGCTCCGGATTCCTTCTACAATCCAAAGATGTGCAGGCCAGGTGAATTGGCCATGCTAAATTGCCTATAGTGTTAGGGACATTAGTAGGTAAATATAGGGTAGGGGAATGGGTCTGGGTGGAAGTGAGGTCTGTCGATGAGAGTCGAGAGTGTGTTGCTGGAAAAAATACAGCATCTGAGGAGCAGGAGAATTGACGTTTCAGGCCGGAGCTCTTCACCACGAAAGACCCTTCATCAGGGTCTGGGTGGGTTACTCTTTGGAAGGTTGGTGTAGACTTGTTGGGCTGAAGAGTCTGTTTCCATACTGTAGGGAATCTAATCTTATAGGACAAATATGAGGTTCCTCTTGACACCAAGATTGTGAACAGACTGGTTTAATCTCAGACTGGTATCAGGAAGAGGAATGGAGTTGGTAGCTAGAGGCAAGGGGACAGAAAACAATGGCTTCAGTTTTATATATTTGAAGGAAATTTCTGCTCATCCAGTACTAGATCAGAAATCTATCTCTTTGGGCTCTGGGTACGAACTGTAGATGGCCTATGAGCAAGGTAAATCATTGTCACCAATCCTCTTCCTGTGCTGAGTCGAAGGCCTGTCTAATTACCAGTGGGAAAGGAGATACCACATAAGAAGGGGGTCTTGCCTTACATAAGCATGTGTAGTTTATTGTCTGATAGCAATAGGTACAAATAACTTTAACCAGTTAATAGTTGATTACTTATCTGTTTGCAGGAAGCCCTCACCACCCGATGCCTGGAGGAAGAATGCCTCATCTTCTGCCTCGGAACACTTCAACTCCAGGGCATCAATGTGGACCACCAGTTTCCTCATTTTCCCTTCCCCCACCTCACCCCACCTCCAACCTTCCAGCTCAGCATTGTCCCCATGACCTGTCCTACCTGCCAATCTTCCTTTCCACTTATCCACTCCACCCTCCTCTCTGACCTATTACCTTCATCCCCAGCCCCATTCACCCATTGTACTCTTTGCTACCTTCCCCCACCTTCCTCTCTGTCCTATCACCTCCATCCCCACCTCCATCCACCTATATACCCTTTGCTACCTCTCTCCAGCCCAACCCCCATTTATCTCTCCACTCTCTGGTTTCCAGCATCTGCAGTCCTTGGTTTTACCTAATGCACCTATGGGGAATTTAGCACGGCCAATTCACCTGATCTGCACATCTTTGAATTGTGGGAGGAAACCGGAGCACCCGGAGGAAACTCATGGGATACGCGCCAAAAGCTGGTAAGTAGGATTAGATTTATTTAGGATATCTGGTTGACATGGGCAAGTTGAATCGAAGGGTCTGTTTTCATGTTGTACATCTCTATGACTCTATCTACACCAATTTGTTCCTACATTTGAAAGGGATTGTCTCCTCTGGCTCTCTCAGTTAAACCCTCAGTTACTCACCCAACTGACTCATCTGCACTCTTTGAAACTGTGACTGGTTCCTGAATGAAATCGCTTCCGACATTTGGACGCATTCAATTGCGCAATTTTAAAAACTTGCAAAGGTGTAAGAAACTATGTGAAACTGAATATGACATTGGATTGAGACACACTAATCAGCAACTGAGGGACAGTGACAGAGGCTGAGAATTAGTAACATTCTGAAGAGGAGTCATGCCAGATTTGGTATTTTAACTCTGTTTCTCTTTCTACAGATACTTTCAGACCTGTTGAATTTCTCCAGAAATCTTTGTGTTTGTTTCAGATGCCAGCAGGGACTGGAAAACTCACCAGTATTGACATGGTGACCCTATCTACCTAATCGTAGTCTGAGATTCACCCACACTGTTACCCCTGCATCTATCTGAGCCTCTCCTGTTGTTTAATCTCCATCTCCTCCCGGTGAGATCATCCTTAAATATGGTGTTAGTTTTCACATGTACCTGTACACCGATGATGACCAGTTTCACCCGAGAATGACCTCTCCAGACTGCTCACCCAGATGGTGTTGCATGAGGCATTGGTTCTGGAAGGGTTAATATTGAAGCTGCATTAGCTCCACCCAATCTGATGATATCAGACCATCTTTGGGTGGAGAATTGTGTTGACCTGAGTCCCAGATGGAAACAGATAAGTCACCAACTTTAACTGCGCCCACACCTCCTCCCTCACCTCCATCCAAGGCCCCAAAGGAGCCTTCCACATCCATCAAAGTTTTACCTGCACATCCACCAATATCATTTATTGTATCCGTTGCTCCCGATGCGGTCTCCTCTACATTGGGAAGACTGGCGCCTCCTAGCAGAGCGCTTTAGGGAACATCTCCGAGACACCCGCACCAATCAACCAAACCGCCCCGTGGCCCAACATTTCAACTCCCCCTCCCACTCCTGCGAGGAGGTTGAGCAATTCATCAACTTCACCAACACATTCCACCACCCTCCTCTCTGACCTATTACCTTCATTCCCAACCCCATTCACCCAGTGTACTCTTTGCTACCTTCCCCCACTTCCTCTCTGACCTATCACCTCCATCCCCACCCCCATTCACCTATTGTACTCTATGCTACTTTCTCCCCACCCCCACCCTCCTCTCATTTATCTCTTCACCCTGCGAAGCACCCTGCCTCTATTCCTGATGAAGGGCTTTTGCCTGACCTGCTAATAGGTGCATTAGTCAGGGGTAAATGGAGGGGAATGGGTCTGGGTGGGTTACGTTTCGGAGGTTCAGTGTGGACTTGTTGGGCCAAATGGCCTGTTTCCATACTGTAGGGAATCTAATCTAATCTAATCAAACACTTCCTATTCATATACCATCCAAATGCCTTTTAAATGATATAATTGTATCAGCCTCCACCACTTCCTGTGGCAGCTCATTCCATACATGCACCACTCTCTGTTTGAAAAAGTTGCCTATTAGGTCCCTTTTAAATCTGTCCCCTCTCATTTAAACCTATGCCCTCCAGTTTTGGACTCTCCCACCCTGGGGAAAAGACCTTGTCTATTTACCCTATCCATACCCCTCGTGATTTTATAAATCTCTATAAGGTCACCCCTCAGCCTCCGATGCTCCAGGGAAAACAGCCCCAGTGTATTCAGCCTCTCCTCATAGCTCAAACCCTCCAACCCTGGCAACATCCTTGTAAATCTTTTCTGAACCCTTTCAAGTTTCACAACATCCTTCCTATTGAAGGGAGACCAGAATTGCACTCAATATTTCAAAAGTGGCCTAACCAATCTCCTGTAAAGCCGCAACATGATCTCCCAAGTCCTATATTCAATGCACTGACCAATAAAGGAAAGCATACCAAACTCCTTCTTCACTATCCTATCAACCTGCGACTCCACTTTTAAGGAGCTATGAACTTGCAATCCAAGGTCTCTTTGTTCAGCAACACTCCCCAGGACCTTACCATTACATGTATAAGTCCTGCTCTGATTTGTCTTGCCAAAATGCAGCACCTCACATTTATCTAAATTAAACTCCGTCTGCCATTTCTCAGCCCGTGGATCCACCTGTTGTAATCTGAGGTAACCATCTTCACTATCTACTACACTTCCAATTTAGGTGCCATCTGCAAACTTACTAACCATACCTCCTATATTCACATTCAAATCATTTCTATAAATGACGATAAGCAGTGCACCCAGCACCGATCCTTGTGGCACATCAGTCTGTAAAGCAACCCTTCACAACCACCCTCTGTCTTCAAGCCAGTTCTGTATCCAAATGGCTAGTTCTCCCTGAATTCCATGTGATCTAATCAGTTTACCAGGCGGAATTTTGTCCAATGCTTTACTTAAATCTATTGCTCTGCCCTCATCAATCCTCTTTGTTACTCCTTTGAAAATCTCAATCAAGTTAGTGAGAAATGATTTCCTACACACAAAGCCATGTTGACTATCCCTAATCAGTCCTTACCTTTCCAAATACATGTAAATCCTGTCCCTCATGATTCCCTCCAACAACTTTCCTACCACCAATGTCATGTTCACCGGTCTGCAGTTCCCTGGCTTTCCCTTACCACCTTTCCTAAATAATGCCATCACGTTAGCCAACCTCTTTCATATTTATCCGTGTTTTTGGATAAACAATCCAAAGAATGGGATTTGTAATTGCACCACAGCAATTTAAGATCTTCAGTTCAGGAATTACCTGAGTTTGAAGCCGGTGTCAGTATTGGTATCCATGAAGCAATCATTGACTGGGCCTGGTGAGCAGTGCAGGTGCGGCCATTGAAGAGACGTAAGGCTGAATTAGAAAGATTTTAGATTAACAAGGGGCTTGAAGGTTACAGTGGGAGGTGGGGGGGGGGGGGGGGGGGGGGGCAGATAGGAAAGTAATGTTTTTAATCAGAATCAGATCAGCCACGAAATTACTGAATGGTGTAGTATGATTTGAGGGGTTGAATGGGCTCCATCTACTTCTGGTTTGTATGTCCTTACTTCTTGATTCACTAATCCTGCCTAATGAAGGAAACCTAAAGTTCTTTCCTCATCTGGCCTACATGTGAGCCCAGACCCACAGTGATATTGACTTTTACCTGCCCTATGAAATGGCCAAGTTAGACACTCAAATTAAATCAGGAGGTTTAGATGCTGGTTGGTCAACTTCAGGGCAAAGTAGGCTGGGAAATACACGCTATTGACATCCACAACGTGACAATGAATATGTAAATAATCCATTGAGATGTTGATTCAAGTCACAGCACAAACAAGTGTAGAATACACAGGCATTTAACACTCCTGGTGTTGGACAATGCTCACTGGGACAAGGATCACTCTCACTGGGACAGGATCGCTCACACTGCGATAGGATCACTCACACTACGGCTGGACCTCTCACTGGGACAGGATCACTCACACTGTGGACAGGATCACTCACACTGCGATAGGATCACTCACATTGCGATGGGATCACTCCCACTGCCATAGGATCACTCACACTGTGACAGGATCACTCATTGCAACGGGTAAATTCTGTGTGATACTGTGAAGGGATAATTCAAACTGATGGACAGCCATTTTGAACAATGTCCTATTGGTGCTGACAAAGTTATAAGGCTCTGTATTTGGAAGTACAAGTTTTTGGAGCACCACTCCTTCATCAGGTAGCTAGTGGGACAGGATCACAGGATACAGACTTTTTTGCAAAAGATCAAAGTGTCATACAACTGATGCAATGTATCGAACAAACTTAGATTGCTGTTAAGTCTTTAATCACTTAGAATGGGGATGCAGGTTTTGATTGATTAATACGTAAATCCCAGATTTCTTTTCAAGTCACACTCCTGAGATAACAAGGTTTTATCAGTATAAAGTCTGTCTGTCGCCGCAGGGAATGGAGTGCATCATTTCTCCCTCCAACTCTATTTTGATTTAGTCCCAACCCTCCCCTTCACTGTTTATATCACACAGCACTGCCCTTTGATGTGAAGGGCAGTGTTTGTCACTGGCCACCCGGGTGTTTTCCTATCTTCCTGGTGGTGGAATTTGAATAAAGATTCATGCACTTTGTGTCTTTCACTGTGTCTCACACCTGCACACACACACCATGGGTGCTGGGGATAAAATAAGCACTACCGCACTTAGGCAGTAGTGTAGGGGTTAAGAAAAAAAAAGTCTGTCTGTATCCCAACCTTGAGTCAGATTGGTTTTATTTACAAAGTAGGAATTTATAAAATATTACATGGACTGACTGCCTGCAGATTATGTGCTTTTTGAACAAAATTTAATGTATCTGCAAATACAAATCTGCAAATGCAAATTCACCCCATAGACTTGTGTGAGTGTGTGTCAGAGGGAGGGAGAGAGTATGTCTGTGTGGGACAGAGGGAGAGAGTGTCTGGGAAAGAGGGAGAGAGTTTGCGTGTCTGAGTGGCAGAGAGGGAGAGTATGTGTCTGTGTGTGTGTGTCGGAGAGAGGGAGAGTATGTGTGGGAGAGAGGGAGAGAGTGTCTTGGAGAGAGGGAGAGAGTGTGTGAATGTGTGTGTCTGAGTGGCAGAGAGGGAGAGTGTGTAGGAGAGAGGGAGAGAGTGTCTGGGAGAGAGTGTGTGAGTGTGTGTGTATGCTTGATAGAGTGTGTGCACAAACGATCAAGGACATTCGGCCTCGGATTCTTGGGTGACCATCCTCGAAGGCAAACTTCAGCATACGCAACAACACAGAGTGGCCAAGCAGAGGTTGATAGCCAAGTCTGTTACCCATGAGGATGGCCTCAACTGGGACCTTGGGTTGATGTCACACTACAGGTGACCCACAACACTATACACTCACACACAAGCACCCATGCACACACACTCTTCCACACAATCAAACTCACACAGACCCTCTTTCATACACATACTCTCTCTCTCACACACACACACACACACAAGTCAATCGGGAAAATTTGCATTTTCAGTTTTGTCATAGAGTTGTACAGCACGAAAAGAGACCCTTCGGTCCAACTCGCCCATGCTGATCAGATATCCTAACCTATACATGTACCTATCCAGATGCTTTTTAAATGCTGCAATTGTACCAGCCTCCACCAATTCCTCTGTCAGCTCATTCCATACATGCACCACCCTTTCTGTGAAAAATTTGCTCCTTAGATCCCTTTTATACTTTCCCCTCTCACCCTAAACCTATAGTTTTGATATTTTACTATAAATTCTGTGTCCTATAATCCTGTCCCATGAGCAGTCCTCCGAAAGCTTGTGGTTTCAAATAAACCTGTTGGACTATAACCTGGTGTCGTGTGGTTTTTAACTTAATTCATTGAAGGCAGTGAATAGAGGAGGTAATTCACTATATAAATGACTGACCTCACACATCATCCCCACTGCAAATCTAAGAACAACTATAACTCTGCTGTCCCCTATGTAAACCTATCCAGATCCCATAGTATCATAACCATCAGATTTCCAGCATCCACATGATCTAACTTTGATTTATGTGTTTAATCCAGGTACATCCATCTTGAAGACGTTTCGCTCTTCTCTCAAACAGGATTTCCGTCTTAATCCTTTAGATGAGAATACATACTTGACTCAAAATGTTAACTCTGTTCCACAGATGGTGCCACACTTGCTGCATTTCTCAGATATTCTGTGTGTTTGTTTCTCCCTGACTCTCTACCTCACTGCCCTCCTTCAGAACTATTCTTTAAACCCCAACCCCCACCTCTTTGACAAAATCTTCAGTCACCTGATCTACTATCTCCTCATGAGACTCAGTATCATGTATTGTTTTATTATTGTTCCTGGGCAGCACTGTGAGAATGTTTAAGGTGCTATATAAATGTAGCCAGCAGTTAAACTGTTCATGCAGTTCCAAATGGAGTGCTACGGCCCTCCTCTGGCCCCATATCCCTGGTCCAGACGCCCTCACCTCAATAGCCATCTCTAATCCTACTTTCCCCAGCAAGCCAGGAGATCTGAATCTTCACTGGGAGTGAACTGGCTATTGTGGAGGGAGCAGTCCCCACTCCAACTGATCAGGTCCAGGGACCAATTCCTACTGATGCCCCATAATCTTGTTTTAAATGTGATTTACTCACAGGTAAGTTGGATACGGTGAAGTGAAGGTGCATTAGATTGGTCCCTGGTGTGAGAGGGTTGTTCTATGATAACTAAATTGGATCTGCCTTGTTGGGAACACACATATAATATGTAATATGTATAATTATAGATTAACAGAATTAGAAAATAGAAGATTTGTACTATTCCTGGGTTGCAAAAGATTTACTGTTTGACTTTTTGGAATGCAAATGTCAAAGGTTCAGAAGAACAGGGAATATTTGCTATTTATAAAAAGCCAAGTTTGGGGGAAAGGTTTTTTGTAACAAAAAACAAATTGTTTTATGAACTTATTGCTAGACAAACAAAATGAGTTTTGAGAAGATTTGTAGCTCAGGTTGATGTTCTGGATGTAGGTTTGCTCACTGAACTGGAAGGTTCATTTCCAGACGTTTCGTCACCCTACTAGGTAACATCTTCAGTGAGCCTCGTCAGCTTTAGCTTTACCTTTAGCTTCGTCCGGAGACTCACAGGCAAAAGGAACTAGATTAATTTAGGATATCAGGTCAGCATGGACAAGTTGGACTGAAGGATCTGTGTCCATGCTGTACATCTCTAGGACTCGATGACATTGTCCTCATGATTTTGGGTCTATGGAGAGCATAGCAGTTATGGCTCTATGGGTATCATTCTCACCTTTGAGTGAGGCAATTGTGGATTCTTGTTCTGTCCCATACACGTGAGCAAGAGAATCTAACTTGTGGCAGCATTGTGGGAGTGCTGCTCTATCAGATGTGCTGTCTCTTGGGTGGGATATTAACCTGAGACCTGTCTGCTCTTTCAGGGTGGCTGCAAATGATTCCAAAGCACTATTTAAAGAACTCTCACAAACGTCCTCCCCGATATTATCTCTCAACTAATATTACGACAAAGCTGATTGTCTTGTTACAGTCCAGTTGCTACATTGAAAGTACTTTATTGGATGTAGGTTTGCTCACTGAACTGGAAGGTTCATTTCCAGACGTTTCGTCACCCTACTAGGTAACATCTTCAGTGAGCCTCGTCAGCTTTAGCTTTACCTTTAGCTTCGTCCGGAGACTCACTGAAGATATAACCTGGTAGGGTGACGAACCATCTGAAAATGAACCTTCCAGCTCAGCGAGCTAACCTACATCCAGACAAACAAAACTGTGGAGGGGCTCTAGCAACAGCCTTTGGACTGATATGATGTGTTAAAACTGTGGGCAGTTTGAATAAGCTAGTAAGAAGGAAGACAACACCCCTTTCTCTTTTAAATAAGTAACAATATAACTGTTAAATAAAACCAGTAGAATATCTCAGTGAAGTGTCTCTGTGAATCACAGAAATTTCCAGGTGTCAATATGTTAGATCTCCTCATAAACTCTGAAAGCTGAACTGTTAACCTTACCATCAGACCTAGGTCTAGTTGACCTGCTACCCAAATGGTGGGCTTTCCATTGTTGTGTGGCTGATGCCAGGTAATCTCACTGACAAGAAACCAATGGAACTGTGAGGAAGTCACCTCATTTCAAACTTTTAGTTTGAACATGATCAACAAGGTTCTTCCCCATTTCCCCCACTCATGATTGCTCTGCAGACCTGTGACATCTCACCCTCTTTGGGTATGAATTGTTTGCACCATGGTTGGGGGGAATATCATAGAATGATAAATGCCATTCGGCCCATCGAGTCCACACCCTCCCTCTGAAGAGCATCCCAATACACCCACTTCCCTACTCTATCCTTATAACCCTGCATTTCCCAAAGCTCATCCACCTATTTTGAACTGTGGGAGCAAACTGGAGCACCCAGCAGCAATGAGGAGAAAGTGCAAACTCTACACAGTCACCTGAGGTGGAATCAAACCCAGGTCCCTGGAGCTGTGAGACAGCAGTGCTAAACACCGAGCCACTGTACACCCACATGGTTTATAGGTTAATTCTGTATTGTTGCTTAGTTGATTAAAGAGGAGCATTGTAGATTTGGCAGAATGACCCTCGGGCTGTAAAGGCTAAATTATGAGACAAAGTTTATACACCTTAGCGTTTAGAATCGTTTGGGTTGAAAAATGTGAGATGTTTAAAGTGATTTAAAGAGTTGATAGCATTGAATGAGGAAAATGTTTCCTTTCAAGGGAAGAAACTCAGGGGTGATGTCAGAAAGCACTTCCTCACACCCCGTGGAAATCTGGAATTCTCTCCTGTAAAGCAGTTGAAGCTTTTGGATGTGTAATTGAAAATATCAAAACTGTGCTCGGGAGATCGTTGTTCAGCAAAATGGATCAATGAGACCAAGGTGGGTAAATGAAGTTAAGATTAAGATATAGATCCGATACGGCCTAGTTTAACGGAAGAGCAGACCTCCTCCTGTTCTCACGCATCAGGTTTTGTAATGTTTGTGACAGACCGGAAAAAGGAATCAACCACATCACTTTGGAGGCTGGGGGAAGGTGCCGGAAGGTATTGAAACCTGCCCTTTGGTCAGTCAACAGCAAATATCAGTGGACAGTCAAATAGCAAACAGGAGCTGGGAAAATGTTGACGGGCTATGGAAACTTTTAGTGAACATTTCAGTCCAGGAAATATTGTCACATTGCAGATTCATGGACAAAATGTCACAAGACACTCCCACTGAGAACATTAACCTATTGATGCCTGGCTCACTTTTACTAAACATTTCTTGCTCATCTCACACAGACTGACTCTGATTGGGGTACAAGTCCCACACACACTGACCCTCACTGGGGTATGGGTCCCACATACACTGACTGTCACTGGGACAGGGATCCGCTCACACTGACTCTCTCTGGGGTATGGGTGCCACACACTGACTGTCACTGGGACAGGGTTCCACACACACTGACTCTCATTGGGACAGGATCCCACACACACACACACACTGACTCTCACTGGGGTATGGGTGCCACACACTGACTCTCACTGGGACAGGGTTCCACACATACACACTGACTCTCACTGGGACAGGGTCCGACACAGACACTAACTCTCACTGGGACAGGGTCCCACTCACACTGACTCTCACTGGGACAGGGTCCCACACACACACACACTGACTCTCACTGGGACAGGGTCCCACACACACACTGACTCTCACTGGGACAGGGTCCCACTCACACTGACTCTCACTGGGGTATGGGTCCCACACACACACACACTGACTCTCACTGGGGTATGGGTGCCATACACTGACTCTCACTGCGACAGGGTCCCACTCACACTGACTCTCACTGGGACAGGGTCCCACTCACACTGATTCTCACTGGGGTATGGGTCCCACACACACTGACCCTCACTGGGGTATGGATCCCACACACACTGACCCTCACTGGGACAGCATCCCACACACACACTGACTCTCACTGGGATAGGGTCCCATACACACAAACTCTCACTAGAACAGGGTCCCACTGATGCTCAATGGGGTATAAGTTATACTTCAGTGAGTCAAAGTTTGATACAGCTGCTCCTGAAGTTGCTGTGAGCAGTTCTGGACACTGCATGTTAGGAAGGAGAGGTTGATCTTGGAGGGAGCGCAGTGTCAGATTTTCCAGAGTGATACTTTGACCACTAGACCATAGACCTAGGAGCAGAAGGAGGCTGTTTGGTCCAATGGATCTACTCTGGCACTCAATGAGATCATGGCTGATCTGAAAATCCTCAACTCCATTTTAAGATGGTCAAAAATCAAATGACACCAGGTTATAGTGTGTGAGATTTGTGGAGGATTGGGGCTGTTGGGGGTGAAGAGGTTTGAGTCCTCGGCAAATCACAGCACAAAGTGCAGGAACAACACCTCATCTTCAGACTAGGCATCTTACAATCTTCTAAATGTAATACTGAGTTCAATACCTTCAGATTGTGAACCCACTCCCATTCCTTCCCTTTCTTTTAGCTGTGCTTGTTACATTCTCTGTCACCATGTTGTCTCTCCCCTCCCCCCAACTCCAGTGGGATTGTCTGTTCTTTCCAGGTGAAAGTGAGGACTGCAGATGCTGGAGATCAGAGTCGAAGCACAGCAGGTCAGGCAGCATCAGAGGAGCAGGAGGATCGACAAAGAGCTTATGCTCCTCGGATGCTGTCTGACTGGCTGTGCTTTTCCAGCACCACATTCTTCAAGTTAAATATGCCAAAGATTCTGCCCCCACCGTTGTCTATGGCAAGGAGTTTCCAAGACTCACAACCCTCTGAGAAGAAATTCCTCCATATTTCAGTCTTAACATAGAAAGGATGGATGCTGGGAAGTTTTTTTTGTTAGGCAGGGAGTCTAGGACCCATGAGCACAGCCTTAAAATTAGAGGGGGTCAATTTAGGATGGAAATGAGACATTTCTTCCGCCAGAGAGTGGTTGGCCTGTGGAATTCATTGTCGCGGAGCGCAGTGGAGGCCAGGACGTTGGGTGTCTTCAAAGCTGAGATTGATAAATTCTTGATCTCGCAAGGAATTGAGGGCTCTGGAGAGAGTGCGGGTAAGTGGAGTTGAAACGCCCATCAGCCATGATTAAATGGCGGAGTGCACTCGATGGGCCGAATGGGTTTGCTTCCACTCCTATGTCTTATTGTCTTAAATTTGCACCCCTTTATTCAGAGACCATGCCCTCTGATTTTAATCTCTCGCTTAAGGGGGAACATTCTCTCAGCACTTACTTTGTCAAGATCCTTAAGATCCTATATATTTCAATGGGATCACCTCTCTTTCTTCTAAACTCCAGTTAGCAGATTCCCAACCTGTTCAGCCTTTGCTCATAAGACAGATTCTCTATACTAGGGATCATCCTAGTGAACCATCTCTGAATTGCCTCCAGTGAAAATATATCTTTCTGTAAAGAGAGGGACCAAAACTAGTTCTCCAGATGTGGTCTCACCTGTACCTTGTACAGTTGCAGTAAGACTTGCCTACTCTTATATTCCAAGCCCCTCGAAATAAGAGCCAACATTGCATTAGCCTTCCTGATTACCTGCAGCACCAATGTGCTATCTTTCTCTGTTTCATGCACAAGAACCCACAAGGTCCTTTTGTGTTGCAGCTTTCTGGGGCTTTTCTCCATTTCAGTAATATTCTGTTCTTTTGTTCTCCCTTCCAAAATGAACAATTTCACATTTTCCCACATTTTACTCCATTTGCCAACGTTTTGCTCACTTGCTTAATATATCAATATCTCTCTATATTATTTTTGTATTCCTCTTGCAATGTGCACTTCCCACCTATTTATGTTTTGTCTGCAAATTTGGATACAGTACATTCACTTCCTTCCTCCAAGTCATTCACATGTATTGTAAACAGCCTTATCCTCACAACCCTTGATCCCATAATGATTTGAAATCTGAGATTTAAATTACAATGGGAGGTTACAGTATCTGGGGTGTACTCCCTGGAATGTAGTTTTCAGCATACTATGGGAACAGATAGGCCAATACAGTGAGGTGATTTCTGCTGATCTCGGAGTCTAGGACCATGAGGCAGAGTATAGAAATCAGAGTGAGACAATTCAGGAGCGCAACTTGGAAACACTTCTACACACAAGCATGGGAGCAGTTTGAAACCCTCCTCCCAAAATCCAAACTGATTGTTAGAACAATTGGTTATTTTCAGTCTGAGGTTGATGGATCTTTATTAACAAAAGATACTCAAGGAAAGGGGGGCAAAGACAAGGTTCAGAGTCAGTCACAGAGCAGCCATGATCTCACCAGATGGAATGGTTACAACACAGAATGATGACATTTTTCCCATTGTTTGCATTTGAGTCATTTGCAACAGCACACTTTATTTTTTTAATGGCTATGAGCAACCATTTGTTCCCACTAATTGAATAGCTTGCTTGGCTAATATCAAAGGATAGTTAAGAGTCATAAACAAAGGATACAAATGCTGTAGGAAGGACAGAAAGGTGTGCAAGAGAGAAGGGGGAACGGCATTTTAGATAAGGGATAACATTGTGGCTGTTCTTAGGGAGATTATTCCTGGGAAGTAATTTGGGTGGAACTGAGAAATAAGAAAGGGATGATCACCTAATTGGGATTGTACTATAGACACCCCTCCCCCCACCTCCGCCACCAATAGTCAGCGGGAAATTGAGAAATAAATTTGTAAGGAGATCACAGTTACCTGTAAAAGTAATAGGGTAGAAAGTGAGGACTGCAGATGCTGGAGATCAGAGCTGAAAATGTGTTGCTGGAAAAGCGCAGCAGGTCAGGCAGCATCCAAGGAGCAGGAGAATCGACGTTTCGGGCAAAAGCCCATCTTCAGGAATGGAAGAATAATAGGGTGGTAATGGTAGGGGATTTTAACTTTTCGAACATGGACTGGGACTGCCGTAGTCTTAAAGGTTTAGATGGAGAGGAATTTGTTAAGTGTGTACAAGAAAACTTTCTGATTCAGTATGTGGATGATCCTACTAGAGAAGGTGCGAAACTTGACCTACTCTTGGGAAATAAGGCAGGGCAGGTGACTGAGGTGTTAGTGGGAGAGCACTTTGGGGCCAGCGACCATAATTCTATCAGTTTTAAAATAGTGATGGGAAAGGATAGACCGGACATAAAAGATAAAGTTGTAATTTGGAGCAAGGCCAATTTTGATGGTATTCGGCAAGAACTTTGAAAAGTTGACTGGGGGCAGATGTTCGCAGGTAAAGGGACAGCTGGAAGATGAGAAGCCTTCAAAAATGAGATAACGAGAGTCCAGAGACTGAATGTTCCTGTTAGGGTGAAAGGCAAGGCCAGTAGGTGTAGGGCATGCTACATGACTAGAGAAATTGACATGATTCGGAGGTGCCGGTGTTGGACTGGGGTGTACAAAGTTAAAAATCACACAACACCAGGTTATAGTCAACAGTGTGCTTCCAATTAAACCTGTTGGACTATAACCTGGTGTTGTGTGATTTTTAACAGAGAAATTGACGTTTTTGTTCTGAAAAAGCATATGTAGGTATAGACAGCAGAGATCCAGTGAATCCTCAGAAGAGTATAAAGGCAGTAGTAGTATACTTAAGAGGGAAATCAGGAGGGCAAAAAAAGGATATGAGATGGCTTTGGCAAATGAGGTTAAGGAGAATCCAAAGGGATTTTATAAATACATTAAGGACAAAATGGTAACTATGGAGAGAATAGGACCTGTCTAAGATCAGCAAGGCAGCCTACAGAAGGTGGGGAACTACAGAAGGTGGAGGAGATATTAAATGAGTATTTTGCATCAGTGTTTACTGTGGAGAAGGGTGTGGAAGATATAGAATGTGGGGAAATAGATGGTGACATCTTGAAAATTGTCCAAATTACAGAGGAGGTGGTTCTGGATGTCTTAAAATGCATAAAAGTGGATAAATTCCCAGCACCTGATCAGGTGTCCCCTAGAACTCTGTGGGAAGCTCAGGAACTGATTGCTGGGCCCCTTGCTGAGATATTGGTATCATCTATAGTCACAGGTGAGGTGCCGGAAGACCAGAGTTTGGCTAATGTGGTGCCACTATTTATGAAAGATGGTAAGAAAAAGCCAGGGAACTGTAGACTGGTAAGCCTGACTTTGGTGGTGGGCAAGTTTTTTTTTAGATTAGATTATTTACAGTGTGGAAATAGGCAAGTTGTTGGAGGGAATCCTGAGGGACAGGATTTACATGTATTTGGATAGGCAAGGACTGATTAGGGATAGTCAACATGACTTTATGTGTGGGAAACATGTCTCACTAACTCGACTGAGTTTTTTAAAGAAGTAATGAAGAGGATTAATGAAGGCAGAGCAGTGAACATGATCCAAATGGACTTTAGTAAGGCATTTGACAAGGTCCTCCATGGGAGACTGGCTAGCAAGATTAGATCACATGGAATACACGGAGACAAAGCCATTTGGATACAGAACTGATTCGAAGGTAGAAGACAGAGGGTAGTGGTGGAGGGTTGCTTTTCAGACTGGAGGCCTGTGACCAGTGGTGTGTCACAAGAATCGGTGACACGCCACTGGTCACAGGTGTTTTTTCATTTATATAAATGATTTGGATGTGAACATAGGAGGTATATTTTGTAAGTTTGCAGAATATACCAAAATTGGAGGTGTAGGGGGCAGTGAAGAAGGTTATGTCAAATTTCTATGGGATCAGATGAGTCAATGGGCCGAGGAGTGGCAGATGGAGTTCAATTTAGATAAATTTGAGGTGCCTCATTTTGGAAAGGCACACCAGGGCAGGACTTATACACTTAATGGTAAGGTCCTGGGGAGTGTTGCTGAACAAAGAGACCTTGGAATGCTGCAGGTTCATAGTTCCTTGAAAGTAGAATCGCAGGTAGATGGGATAGTGAGGAAGGCATTTAGTATGCTTTCCTTTATTGGTCAGAGCATTTTGTATAGGAGTTATGAGATCAGTTGTGGCTGTACTGGACATTGGTTAGGCCACTGTTGGAATATTGTGTGCAATTCTGGCCTCCCTCTTATTGGAAGGATGTTGTGAAACTTGAAAGCTTTACAAGGATATTGCCAGGGTTGGAGGGTTTGATCTAAAGGGAGAGGCTTAATAGGCTGGGGCATCCGAAACTGAGGGGTGACCTTATAGAGGTTTATAAAATGATGAGGAGTATGGATAGGGTAAATAGACAAGATCTTTTCCCTGCAGTTGGGGAGTTCAAAACTGGAGGGCATAGGTTTAAGGTGAGAGGGGGAAAGATTTAAAAGGGACCTGAGGGCAACATTTTCACGCAGAGGTTGGAACGTGTATGGAATGAGCTGCTAAAGGAAGTGATGGACGCTAGTACAATTACAACATTTAAAAGGCATCTGGATTAGACAATAGACAATAGGTGCAGGAGTAGGCCATTCTGCCCTTCGAGCCTGCACCACCATTCATTATGATCATGGCTGATCCTCCTCAATCAGTGTCCTGTTCCTGCCTTATCTCCATTACCCTTGATTCCACTATCCTTGAGAGCTCTATCCAACTCTTTCTTAAACGAATCCAGAGACTGGGTCTCCACTGCCTTCTGGGGCAGAGCATTCCACACACCCACCACTCTCTGGGTGAAGAAGTTTCTCCTCATCTCTGTCCTAAATGGCCTACCCCATTATTTTTAAGCTGTGTCCTCTGGTTTGGAAGTCACCCATCAGCGGAAACATGTTTCCTGCCTCCAGAGTGTCCAATCCTTTAATAATCTTATATGTCTCAATCAGATCCCCTCTCAGTCTTCTAAACTCAAGGGTATACAAGCCCACTCGCTCTAATCTTTCTAAGATAGACCCGCCATTCCAGGAATTGACCTCGTGAACCTACGCTGCACTTCCTCAATAGCCAGAATGTTTGATTGGTATATGAAAAGGAAGGGTTTCGAGGGATAAGGGCCAAATGCTAGCAAATGGGACTAGATTAGTTTAGGATACCTCATCAGTATGGACAAGTTGGACCAAAGGGTCTGTTTCTGCGTTGTACAACTCTATGACTCTAAACATAGAGAATGTTGCAGAAACCCAGCAGGTCTGGCATCATCTGTGGAGAGAAATAGAGTTAGCATTTCAAGTCTGGCACGGTACTTCTTCAGAAGTACTTGCTTGGCACCTCATTCACAAACATTCACCACCTCCATCACATGATCAACAAAGTGTACCATCCACGAGATGCACTGCAGAAGTTCCCCAAGGCTCCTTAGATACCACATTTCAAATTCATGACAATGACCATCTAGAACAACATGGGCAGCACATGCTTGGGAACGCCACCACCTTTAAGTTCTGCTCCAAGCCACTCATCATGCTGACACCATGGAAATATATCACTGTTCCTTCACTGTCACTGGGTCAAAATCTGGGAACTCCCTCGCCAACAGCATTGTGGGCTTACAGTGTTGGGAAAAGGCAGTCATCACTGTCTTCTCAAGGGGGCGACTAGGGATGGGCAATACTGACTCAGGCAGTGATAACCAGATCCCATGAGTAATACACTGCCCAAACTCATATACTAGCTGGACAGTCTAGTGAAATTCCTTGCTAGAGGTGACAAGATCTGTGGGCAGTCAACTGCATCACGTGAAATAAGGATGAGAATTTTAAGATCAGGACATTGCCAGACGGGGAGCTAGAGTTGGTCAGTAAGCATTGGGGATGGTAGCAGAATAGGACTTAGTGCAAGTTTAAGATGGATTTTGGTTTGGTTTTGGACAATTTGGGGGATGTTGAAGTTTAAAGAGAGAGAGGGAGAGAGTAGTCAGGACATATGATTGGACTGGGACTAGATTAATTTGGGATATCTGGTTTGCATGGGCGAGTTGGACCGAAGGGTCTATTTCAGTGCTGTACATCTCTATGACTCTGGAGGCAAGAAAGACACAAGCGAGAGGTTTAGCAGCCAATGACCTAGGGCGTAGGCTATAAGGAGGGTAATAATGTTAATCTGGATGTAGGACTCCCTAATGATGGAGAGGATATGAGGCAGAGCTAAGCCAAGGGTATGGGGAGGGGACTATTCTCCCTGGGCCCCCTCACTCTAAATATCAAATCGACTCTAAATCCCAACCATTGCCTACTTTGGAATAACTTTGACCCCGGGTGTTGAGACCGTATGAGTTTCTTAGGGGTCACAGTTCAAACACACAGTTTCTGCCACTCTCTCTCTGGTTTTGGTGATCAAGACAGAAGCTGCAGGAAATGAGTAAAGTGGGGGGTGGGGGTGAGATTGAGAACCGGCTGCGAGCGGAGAAAGAGGAAGGAACTCGACTAACAGCAAACCTGGCGCACTCTCTGTCCCCTTCCCCAACCCCTCGCTGTCTGGTCCCAGGGAGCTCGGCTACAGCCCGGAGGTGAGTGGCTCTGAGTCAGGCTCTAACTGGAAGCTGTACCCTCTGACTAGCTCTGTGTCCAGGCTCCTGTTCTTTCTCACACCCGGGTTGGCAGCTTGAAACTCTGGCGATGATGGGAGTTTAAGACTTACCCAGTCTCTCTGTCGGCCCGTTAGCCAAGATGCTCGGTGTGGGCAAGGGAAAGGGAAGAGTTAAGACAGTCCGCACTCAGAAAGGGGCTGATTTTAAGCTGGTCCTGGTTTATGCTTTGTTTAAAAGTACGGTTTTTAAAAGGAGAATTTAAAGGACAGGTCCTAGTGAAACGGAATTTACGAGGAATAGAAACTCGCTTAGATCGCGTAGAAAATTGGTGTGGGGGGGGGGCACTGAGTGAATGAATAAGAGAGTGGGTGAGAGTGGGAGAGCATGTGTCTGAGTGTGTGTCTAAGACAGAGTTAGTCAGAGTAATGGCGTCTGCGACAAACCAGTTTGCATTAAGATAGCAACCCGGTATATTTTACTGTGGTAAAAGCTCTATATTAATACAGTGGTTGCTTGGGTATAAATTCTTCCTCATTTAACTTTGCATGATCTGGAATTACTGTAATCTCATTAACCCAGTCCGACACACAGTCTCTGACTTGGAGGAGATGAGTATCAAGTAGGAACTTAAAAGATTGTGTATTATTATTGTGCAATTCAAAACACCATATCCCTCAACACTATTCACTTTCTCCCCATAATCTTCAATCCTTATCCTCTCCAGAAACACCTATTTTTCCTGCCTCCTAATGGCCTTCTCTGGGAGTCCCTTGGAGATCCCGCTTAGTCTGCGCTTCTTCGTATATATAGCACCTGTCCTATCTACATTCCAAGGAAGTTCAATGGAAGAACAAACAGGCAGAATCAGGAGAGGAGAGGGTCTAAGAACAGGTTTGTGAAGGTTTGGTTGTAGAGGTTGATTTTAAGAAGCATCTTCAAGGGTCTGAAGAAACCATCAACATTGAAAGTGGACTTTGAACTCACCTTCCTCAGAGTCCAAGATAAGATGCTGGGGCCCAGCCACAGCTAACACACAAACTGCTTCCCACTTGGTGTCAGTTAAAACCCAGCAGAGTTTCAGACGACCTCAACTTTACAAAGGCAGAATGTTAGATACAAAGGTAGAATGTTAGAGGGTTAGAATTGTCAAGTCTAGAGGTAATAAAGATGTGAATAGAGGTTTCAGCAGCTGATGATGTAAAGTCAGGTGATTTTCTGAAATTGGAGATAGGGTGATCTTAATGATGATAGGGACATGGGTTTTGGATATTAAGACAAAATGCAAAAATGTTTGGTTTAGTCCCATGTGGGCTCTCATAGAATGCCTACAGTGTGGAAATAGGCCCTTCGGCCCAACAAGGCCATGTTAACCCTCTGAAGGTATCCCACCCAAACCCATTCCTCTACATTTAACCCTGACTAGTGCACCTAACCAACACAGCTCTGAACACTATGGGTAATTTAGCATGGCCAATTCACCTGACCTGCACGTCTTTGGACTGTGGAAGGAAGCCGGAGTACCCGGAGAAAATCCACACAGACACGGGGAGAATATGCAAATTCCATACAGACAGTCGCCCAAGGCTTGAATCGAACCCAGGTCCCTGGTGCTGTGAGGCAGTAGTGCCATCCACTGAGCCACCGTGCCACCCCTTGTTGACAGCATTGTGCATATTCCTACACTAATACTTTTATCTTCTTTTGTTTGTCTCCCTTTCTATTTCTTTCTCTTTGGTCTGTCCGTATCAATTCTTCCAAGTCATAGCTCCTCAGAGTCATGAACTCACTCTATTGGAAGTTGACAACTGCATGTTGCATTTCTATTTTTCTACTCTGGCCTGTTCCACCTGATGACCTTTGTTATGCTTTGCTGCCTCTCTCTCCCCAGTTCCTGCCTTTAGTCTCTCCTTCACCAGTTCTGAAATGACTGGCTCATTTCAGAGGGTTGGCTGTTGTGGAGCTGCAAGGACTGGAACAGTAAGGGATTCTCACAGCTTACCTTCACTGTTAAAAATCACACAACACCAGGTTATAGTTCAGGTGATTATGCTTGGTCCACAATCAGGTGTCCACAACTACCTGATGAAGGAGCAGCACTCTGAAAGCTAGTGCTTCCAAATAAACCTGTTAAACTATAACCTGGTGTTGTGTGATTTTTAACTTTGTACACCCCAGTCCAACACCGGCATCTCCAAATCATGACTACCCTCACTGTCTCAGCTTGATGACAAGTCATATCGATATATCAGAGCTTTGTTTGGGGCCTGCAGCTGTATAGCTCAGCCACCTCCCAATATTGAAGAGGGAGACGGAGACACATTTCCCCTTGTGAAAGGAATTGTCTTCTCTGTACTTACTGTGAATACAGATCCTGGGGTGGAAAGTGTGTAATTGCCCCACAGCCCCCACAGTCCTCCTCCAGCTTTGTGCTGATGTAGCTAAGGTGCAAGGTCTTGTGATTCAGGGGGTAGTGTCCGTGCCTTTGAACCACAAATGTCTGGGATCGAGTCCCACTTCATGATTGACAGTCGAGGAAGTTGTGTTCATAACATGGCAAGGCAGACCAGCTCCTGGCAGGCATTAGCAGATGGAGAGATACCATCTGGCTGAAGGTAATGGTAAATCACTTTACCAAACATAATCATGGGCCAACATAAATCAAAATGGAGTCTGTGATCGCTAATGCACTCCCAGAGCATGTTACATGAAGAGAAGGAGAGATCTAAAGCACTGATGTGAGTAAGGATGCCTCTGAGCACTCTGTCACCATGATCAAGTTAACAGTGACTGTCCTTTCTGTAACGCAGAGGAACAATTATCTTCAGCAGTCCAGTCTGACGTGGGTGCATTCCAGGTGGAGCTGTTCACAGACTGGAAGACAGTAACGGTTAGACAGGGTACCTTGTCACTTACCATTTACTGTTACAGGAGACACTGATAATGACGTTATTCACCAGTCACAATGATCGGCCTCTTTCAATGAGTCAGACCCAGACACGAGGTGAGGAACACACCCCTTCCCCAGTGTGGCAAATTCTTAGGAACTTTTGATTCACTCCCGGGCTGTGGGTGTTGCTTGCTAGGCCAGTGTTTATAGCTCATCCCTAATTGCCCTTGAGAAGGCAGTGCTTCCACAAACTACTGCAGTCCTTGTGGCCCCACAATGCCCTTAGAAAGGGAGTTCCAGGATTTTGACCCAGTGACACTGAAGGAACAGCGATATATTTCCAAGTCAGGTTGGTGAGTTGCTTGGAGGGGAACCTGCTGGTGTTGGTGTTCCCATGTGTCTACTGCCCTTATCTTTCTAGATGGTAGAGGTTGCAGGTTTGGGAAGAGCAGTCAAACTGTGAGTCGTTGCATTGCATCTGGTAGATTGTATAGAATGCTGCTGCTGTTTGCTATTATTGAAGGGAATAAAGTTGAAGGTGTTAGATGGGGGGGCACTGAAGAAGCTGCTTTGTCCTGGGTAGTATGGGGCTTTTCTTGAATGTTGTTGGAACTGCACTTACCCACTCAAGAAGGGAGTATTGTTTCACACGTCTGACCTGTGCGTTCTTGATGGTGGACAGGAAATCAAGAGGTGAGTTACTCACTGCAGGATTGCCAGCCTGTGCTTTTGTCCATTGTACTTATATGGCTGATCCAGTTCAACTTCAAACAAATGATTTGATTAAACTTTTAGTCACTAATCAAAACAGTTTTTTGTGTGACCTTGACATCGAACTATGTTTGGAGTTCTTCCTGTGAGGTATCTTCAGATCTATTAGCACCATCAATGCTAAGTACAGTGTTGACCTCAAAGAGAGCCTCAATTCCAGCTCAAGGTCTTGATTTCAGGAACAGAGATGACTGATACACAATCAGACCCAGGTTTGGAATGGGGTGGAGGTGAAATACCAGAGAAGGGAGTGAGTTTTTGAATCAAAGACCCCATAGTCGGCAAAAAGCCCTCCCCCTTACCACCACCACTGCCACCACCCTCCCCCTTCCACCGCCCACAGCCAGTTCTGAGGGTAACCACTTCACTGGAGGCATCAGCTCAGTCACCCATTGCAGTGACCTCTGGACGTAAAAACAGAAAACTTCCTTTCAAACAACCCCTGTCACTGCGATCAGAACAAAACCACCAGGAAAGTATTGAAAAACCCAGTATTATTATTAGCAGCAGCTGTTAATGAAATACTGCTGCTTTAATTAATCCACTTCCAAACTCTACCTCTCTTATAGTCTGTGACATTAGTGGAGTGTCAGTACTGAGGGAGCCCTGCACTGTCGGAGTGTCAGTACTGAGGGAGCCCTGCACTGTCAGAAGGTCAGTACTGAGGGAACCCTGCACTATCGGAGGGTCAGTACTGAGGGAGTGCCGTACTGTCAGAGGGTCAGTACTGAGGGAGTGCCGTACTGTCAGAGGGTCAGTACTGAGGGAGTGCCGCACTGTCAGAGGGTCAGTACTGAGGGAGTGCAACACTGTCACAGGGTCAGGACTGAGGGAGTGCTGCACTATCGGAGGGTTAGTACTGAGGAAGTGCTACACTGTCAGAGGGTCAGTACTGAGGGAATGCTGCATTGTTGAAGGATCAGTACTGAGGGAATGCCGCACTGTCAGAGGGTCAGTACTGAGGGAGCACTGCACAGTCAGTGTGTCAGTACTGATGGAGTGCTGCATTATCAGAAGGCCAGTACTGACAGAATGCTGCAATGTTGCAGGGTCTGTGCTGAGGATGAGCCACACGATTAGAGGATTAGTACTGAGGGAGTGTTGCACTATTGGAGCGTCAATACCAAGGGAGTGCTGCACTTGGGATTTGGGTGTCCTGGGAATGAGCTACCATAAGATATAATGCAGGTACAGCAAGTAATTAGGAAAGTAAATGGACTGTTATTGTTTATTGTAAGGGGAATAGAAAATGAAAGTAGGAATGCTTTACTACAGCTTTATGTAAAGGTTAGCAAGGTACTGGCATGGATAGTGGATTGGCCTGCTACAGAAGGTAGAGAGTGGGGATAAAAGGGCCTTTTTCAGGATGGCAGCCAGTGACTAGTGGAGTTCTGCGGGGGTCCATGTTTCGACCACAGCTACTTACATTACACATTAATGATCTGGATGAAGGAACTGAGGGCATTGTTACTAATGCTGCAGATGAGACAAAGATAGGTGAAGGGACAAGTAGTGTTGAGGAAGCGGAGAGGCTGGAGAAGGACTTGGACATACTAGGAGAGTGGCAGGGAAGTGGGAGGTGGAATACCATGTGGAAAAGTGTGAATTTATGCACTGATGTAGGAAGAATAGAGGCATAGACTACTTTCTAAAGAGGAAGTGGCTTTGAGAATCTGAAGCACAAAGGAACTCGTGAGCCTTAGTTAGGATTCTCTTAAGATTACCATTTAGGTTCAGTTGGCTGTTAGGAAGGCAAATGCAAGGTTGGCATTCATTTCAAGAGGATGTGTTGGGATCTTGGTTCGCTTCCAGCTTCGGGCTGTGTGGAGTTTGCACACACTCCCCATGTCTGTGTGGGTTTCCTCTGGGTGCTCGGGTTTCCTCCCACAGTCCAAAGATGTGCAAGTCAGGTGAATTGGCCATGCTAAATTGCCCATAGTGTTCAGGGATGTGTAGGTTAGGTGCATTAGTCAGGGGTAGATGTCAAGAAATCGCCCAGGGGAATGGGTCTGGGTGGGTTACTCTTCGGAGGTTATGTGTGGACTAGTTTGACCAAATAGCTTGTTTCTTCACTGTAGGGATTCTATGATCTATGATCTAAGAACAGAGATGTGCTGCTGAGGCTATGCAAGGCTCTGGTCAGACCACATTTAGAATATTGTGGGCAGTTTTGGGCCCCCTACCTCAAGAAGAATGTGCTGATATTGAACAGGATCCAGAAGAGGTTTACAGAAATGAGCCAAGGGACAAAGGGCTGGTCTTATGAGGAGCGGTTGAGGACTCTGAGTCTATACTCAGTAGAGTTCAGGAAGATGAAGGGGGATTTGATTGAAACCGAGAGGCCTGGAAAGAGTGGACTTGGAGAAGGTGTTTCCACTGGTTGGAGAGGCTAGGACCCGAGGACATAGCCTCAGAGTGAAGGCATGATCCTTTAGAAATGAAATGAGAAGGAATTTCTTCAGCCAGAGGATGGTGACTCTGGAACTCATTGCCGCAGAAAGCTGTGGAGGCCAAGGTAGCGAGTGTATTTAAGACAGAGATAGATAGGTTCTTGATTAGTAAGGGTATCAAGGGTTATGGGAGAAGGCAGGAAAATGGGTTTGAGAAACATATCAGCCATGATTGAATGGCAGAGCAGACTCAATGGGCTGAATGGCCTAATTCAGCTCCTATGTCTTATGGTCTTATGGTCCTACTAGACCTTAGGGCTGCTGTCTCAATCAAGAGAGAGAGAGAGAAAAAAACTGGATGTAAGTTAGCTCGCTGAGCTGGAAGGTTTGTTTTCAGACATTTCGTCATCAAACTATGTAACATCATCAGTGAGCCTCTGGTGAAGCACTGGCGTTATGGCCTGCTTTCTATTTATGTGTTTGGGGGGTCCTTGGGTTGGTGATGTCATGTCCTGTTCTTTTACTTAGTGGGTGACAGATGGGATCCAAATCGATGTTCTTGTTGATAGAGTTCCAGTTGGAATGCCATGCTTCCAGGAATTCTTGTGCATGCCTCTGTTTGGCTTGTCTTAGGATGGATGTGTTGTCCCAGTCGAAGTGGTGTCCTTCCTCATCTGTATGTAAGGATACCAGTGAGAGAGGGTCATGTCTTTTTGCGGCTAGTTGGTGTTTATGTATCCTGGTGGCTAGTTTTCTGCCTGTTTGTCCAATGTAGTGTTTGTTACAGTTCTTGCAAGGTATTTTGTAGATGACGTTGGTTTTGCTTGTTGGCTGTAATACGGCCTTTTAAGTCCATTAGCTGCTGTTTTTGTGTGTTGGTGCATTTGTGAGAGAAAACTGATGGGAGTTTGATTGGAGGATCATTACACCTCAGGTGAGGAGAGTGGTTGAGAAGGACAGGTTTTCATGGTAACCTCAGCCGGTTGTGGAAATGGTCCCCATGCTGTTGGCATCACTCTGCATTGCAATATAGCCATCTAGCCAACTGAGCTAATACAGGGCATTGGTGAGACAACATCTGCAGTATTGTGTACAGTTTTGGTGGTCTTAATTAAGAAGGGATAGAAGTGGTGTAGACGGTTCATAAAAGAACTATGAGGGGTAAGGTTCTTCTATCAGGAAATGTTGGACACACTGGGCGAGTTACATTTGGAATTTGGAAAGACGAGAGTTGATCTTTATTGTATCATGTAACACCGTGAAGGGACCTGGCAGGGATGATGCTGGGAGGTTGTATCCCTGTGTGGGAGAGACTGGAACTAGGGAGCACAGTTTAAAAAATAAGAGGTCTCCCTTTTAGAGGACGATGAGGAAAATTTTTATTTCTCTCAGGGTGTTATGAGTCAGAGAGCAGTGGAGGCAGGATCATTGAACACCTTTATGGCAATGAGTGATAAATTCTTGACTAATTCTTGATGGAGTCAAAGATTATTGGGCGCGGGTGGAAATCACATCATTCATGATTTTATTGAATGGCAAAGCGAAGTAGAGGGGTTGAATGGCCTACTTCTACTGACTCATATGTGTATATTCAGAATCAGAGCAGATAACTTTTGACTTAATGGACTTGCTGCAGGTACCATGGGTCAAAATAATCTGTCACCTGCTATCTAGCTGACGTATCCCTCCCTCTAAAGCTCAATCCTAAAGCTCAATGGCACTTTCCTCCATTGATCCTCAGCCCCACATCCATTCCCCCATGATCATCCATTGATCCCACTCTCCCTCCACCCTGTGTCCTGAGACTGCTTGAGCTGCACACTGTCACGCATTCAACATTCAAATTCATTATCCATGGAATTGAAAATAGTTGATGGGAGACTATTTAGGGCTATGGCATAAGGACAGGGAGTTGGGGAAGGGATGGTGATGTGGAACAAATTGGACAGATTGTTTTCAAAGAGACACTACTGACACAATTGGCTTCCTCTGTGCTATATCATTCCAGAATGTAGAAGGATTATAAATAAATGCACCCTTTCGGTTTGGTCCTGTGTCTTTCCTTGTAACTGATCTCATGTTTTCCCCTTTGTATGGTCCTGTGCTTTCCCCCACGTATGGTCCTGTGTTTTCCCCCATGTATGGTCCTGTGTTTTCCCCCATGTATGGTCCTGTGTTTTCCCCCATGTATGGTCCTGTGCTTTCCCCCATGTATGGTCCTGTGCTTTCCTCCATGTACGGTCTTGTGCTTTCCCCCATGCATGGTCCTGTGCTTTACCCCATGTATGGTCCTCTGTTTTCCCCTATGTATGGCTCTGCGTTTGGTCCTTTGTTTTCCACTATGTTTGGTCCAGTGTTTGGTCCTGTGTTTCCCCTTGTGTTTGTCCTGTGTCTGATTTATTGTTTGGTCCTCTTGTTATCCCTGCACTGCTTGATTCTACCTCCTGCCGAAGATTCACAACCTCATCACCTCTAGGGATCTCCCAGCCACAGCCCATTGCCCGTGAACCCCGTACCACTCGATTCTACCTCCTACTGAAGATTCACCGCAAGAAGTGCAAAACCTGCGGCCACACCTCCCCCCCTCCCCACCTCCGTCCAAGGCCCTAAAGGATCCTTCCTCATCCAATAGAAATTTACCTGTACTTCCAAAATGTCATCTACTGTATCCATTGCACTCCATGTAGTCTCCTCTAGATTGGGGAGACAGGACGGCAACTTGCGGATCATTTCAGAGAATATCTGGGACACCCGCACCCACCAACTCCACTGCCCCGTGGCTGAACACCAACTCCCCCTCCCACTCCGTCAAGGACATGCAGGTCCTGGGCCTCCTCCATTGGTGAACTCTAACCACTTGACGCCTGGAGGTAGAATGCCTCATCTCCTGCCTTGGGGCCATGCAACCGCACGAGATTAATGTAGATTTCACCAGTTTCCTCATTTCACCTCTCCTACCTTATTCCAGTCCCAAGCCTCCAACTCAGCACCACCCTCCTGACCTGTCTATCGTCTTTCCCATTGATCCACCCCACCCTCCTCTCTGACCTATCACCTTTTCCCCCACCTCCATCTACTTATCACACTCAGCTACTTTCACCCCCAGCCCCACCCCCCCTCCCATTTATCTCTCAGCGCTCCGACCCACAAGCCCCATTCCTGATAAAGGGCTTATGCCCAAAATGTCAATTCTCCTGCTCCTCAGATGCTGCCTGAGTGGCTGTGCTTTTCCAGCACCACACTCTCGCCTCTGTTTTCCCCTACGTTTGCCCCTGTGTCTAACCCCTTGTTTCGTCCAGGATGGGTTCCGGATGTTCCTTTTCCATGTTTCCATGCCCCTTGTTTTTCCCAGTGGATTCTCATGGTGATTTCTCTCTCTCGTTCCCAGTGCAGAGTTGGGTGGCCATGCCGGTTGGGATCCTAGCCGTGTGCCTGGTCATGGCAGTCACGGTGATCAATCAGCCATTCACCTTCCAGGAGGCCAGGTGGAACGGAGAGCAGCAGCGGGAGCTGGAGAGCCTGAGGCGGATGAAGGAGCGTGAGGAACATCTTCAAGCCGAGATGCAGAGGCTGGAGAAGGAATTGGCAGAGTCGCCTCCAGGGGAGTTGGGATTGGAGTCCAGAGGGGAGCCAGGGAAGGGGCAGGAGTACGGCTGGAGCCTGTGGAGTGCTCTCTCTGTGGCTGCATTCCTTTTTTTGGAGGTCTGGAGACAGGACACAGAGCCGCGGTGTCTGCAGGAAGTGGCGGATGAGGACGAAGACTCTGGTGCCATCGGGGAGGCGTGGTGGTGTGCTGCCCTCCCAGACCATCGGGCTCTGGTCCGCTTCTACGACAAGTGTGTCCGCGTTCCCGGTGCCGAGTTGTCCAGGATCAAGGAGCTGGTGGAGGGGTGTGCAGATGATTTGTTGGAGGCCTTGAGGAGTGTGTGTAACCGGGACCTGGACATGGAGGTGGAGGAATGCATTGGCATCGGGAGTCTGTATGAGAACTGGAGGGTCAGGAGACCCTTGGTGTGTGACCTGATTGTACCCTTCACTCCCCCAGATCCTTACCGGTTCCGAGCGGAGGTAATGTGCTCTGGAGGGGGGTTTGGGATGGCTTCAGGGGGCAGGGTCTCTGGGGAGTTTGGCTCTGGGATGGTCTGTGTCATCAATCCTGGAGAGGACCCGTGCAGCTGTGTCTGTGGCCGGACGCAGCTGGGGGAGGACATGCTGTGCCTGGTGCATGGTGAGAACGCCCTGGAGGCCGCTCTGCCAGGCTCCACTCAGAAAGACAAGCTGTTGTGGGCTGCTACTGCTCCCTACATGGGCAAGACGCAGGTCACCCAGTGGTTCCAGAGGGCCCTGACCAAAGCCTGGGCTAAGATCTCACACAAGTACGACTTTGATCTTTCCTTTCGGGATCTGGAGAGGCCTGGAGCACTGAGGATAAGATTTCGCTCGGGGAAAACCGTGCATTTCAGCCTGCTCCCGGTGGTGGAGTTTGAAAACTCTGATGTTTACTTTATGCCCCTAATGGGCAGTGATGTGCCCTTTGGCACCGTCCATTCCAACGACATAGCTTGGCCCTTTACATTCGCTGTCTACGAGAAGCGTTTCCTCAAGATGATGGCGAAGAAGCTTCCAGAAAGTTCTTGCCACCTGATGTGTCTGCAAATAGTCTCGTTTCTCCACGAGAAACAGTGCAATCTGACTGGGGCCAGCGGTCTCAGCCAGTACCACTTCAAAACTGCCCTCCTGCACCTGATGAACAGCCAAGCCCCAGGAGCGTGGCACCACTCGTGCCTTCAGCCCCGGCTCAGGGACTTGCTGCGGTACCTGGACAAGGCTCTGCTGGAGAAACGCCTGAACCATTTCATGATTGGCAACGTGGCCATCCTCCCCGACTTGGACATCCCAGAGGCCTTCCGCTCCGCTGAGCCCCTCAACCTGTTCCGTAGTTTTGTAACGCACCGCGCCTCCTACCGCAAGGCGCGTTGGACCTGGACCGAGATGCTGAGGAACACGGCGGTCCTAATTCAGGAATACAGTCTGAAAAATCCCAGCCAGGATGGAATTAGAGCACGACACAATGCCGCAGCGGAGCCCAGCTAACCTGAGAGATCATTGAGGGATGTGTGTAGATCACTCTCCCATGCAACAGAAGGGGCAGTTTTGGGCCAAATCAAGCAGGGAAGGCAAACACAGGAGTGACTGATCATCCATGGTGGACCTTCACCTCAGGGAGACTGGGGATAGAATGCAGACTGCTCCTGAGAAACAATGAGCAAGAGAGAGACAGACAGACATACCTCTACTGAGAGGGAAGGTCTCTTGAGTGTAGAGACTGGGAGACTGGCTCCTATAATTTTGTTTAATCAGCTTGTTCAGACCTATTGTAATACACCTCCAGGACAAGGGGCGTTTGTGAACCCTGACCTTCTGAGCTGTAGATAGGGACAATCCATCCCCATGCTACACGAGCCTAAACTCCTGCACACTGAACTGGCACAGCTGGCTAGCTCACCAACACTGGCAGCTCAGAGCCAGTTACCTGCTGCAACGGTTGGATTTGTTAAAGTAGAGTCTATTTTGTTTTAAATGTATGTTGCTTACTAGATAAGAATAAATATAACTGCTGAGCAGCTTCAATTTGAAAACTAGTTCTACATTAAAACAAAGGCAGACTGAATCAAAGTTGGTGCAGCCTTACAAGTACGGATCCCATCATCCTATCGATGTCCTCAGTTGTCAAGAGTGTGGTGCTGGGAAAGCACAGCAGGTCAGGCAGCATCTGAGGAGCAGGAGAATCAACGTTTCAGGCATAAGCCCTTCATCAGGAATATTACCCAAAATGTCGATTCTCCTGCTCCTCAGATGCTGCCTGACCTGTGCTTTTCCAGCACCACACTCTCAACTCTGACCTCCAGCAACTGCAGTCCTCACTTTTTCCTGGTCCTCATTGACAGCCAATCAGACATTCAGTCATTAACTTAAATCATGAAATTGCTGCTGTACTGTCAGAGGATGAGTACTGAGGGAGTGCTACACTGTTGGCGGGTCAGCACTGAGGCAGCGCTACACTGTTGGAGGGTTGGCATTGAGGGAGTGCTGAATTGTAGGAAGGTCAATACCGAGAGAGTACCGGACTGTTGGACAGTGAGCACTGAGGGAGTGCCGCAGTGTCAGAGGATCAGCATTGAGGGATTGTTGCACCGTCAGAGAGTCAGAACTGAGGGAGCATTACACTGTCGGAGGGTCAGTACTGAGGGAGTGCTGCACTGTCGGAGGGTCACTACTGAGGGAGTGATGCACTGTCAGAGGGTCAGTACTGAAGGAAAGCTGCACTGTCAGTAGGTCAGTATTGAGGGAGTGCCACACTGTTGGAGGGTCAACAATGAACGAGTGCTGCTGTCAGACAGTCAGTACTGAGGGAGAGTTGCATTATCATAGGGTGAGTACTGAGGGAGAGCTGCATTGTTGGAGGGTCAGTAACAATCGAGTCATCGACTGGCTTGTTGGTACCAGTAGGCTGACCGGCCCAGGGTGTCCTTAGTTCAGTTACAGACTATTACCTCTTGACATATAATGGTGTTTAAACTTACAGTTGCCACTTTTCAGGAATCGCTGACAATGATCAGTCCCTCCTGAGGATGCACGTTCCAGGCCTGACTATATCTCACCTCAGAGACTGTTTCCAGTGGTGAGGCCTATCAGGCCACAGGCTTCCCTTCTTTGTCCGAGCTTGAGCGAGGGGGATCTGGTGGTGGTAGAAGAAGGGACTGTGGGGAACCAGGACTCTCCACCTCTCACTGGGTTTTAGCCTTACCTCAAGAGAACTCTCAGCCACTTTGGGTAAGGAGCCCCAGTCTGCCCTCTAGTGGAACCCCATGTACATGATCATCCAGCACCCAGCTCTGCGCCTGTTACAGCTCGGCACTTACGTGAATCTGAATGACCCAGTAAATTCATCCCCTCCAACCCCTTGTGCTTGGCCCATGTGGAGTAAACCAGCCCACCCTAACCGGAAGCACACAGATCTCAGTGGTGCTAAAGGATTGAAGATAACTGGGTGATAATCCCTCCTCTGGCTGGTCTTACAGTCCCCGATCCATAACCTCATCAGAGAATCTCGCGCCCACCAAGAAAACAATCCCACAGAAATCTCTTTACAACATCTTTTATTCTGTCTGCAATTTTCATCAAGACGTTGAGCAGCAGTGACATCGGGGTATGAGCTTCATTAGAGTCACACAATTCTTCCACAGAATGGGCAATACGAATGGGAGCGGGTCATTGGGAATGTGTGTTCAAATAGGGAAAGGTGACAACGCAAACGGTCTGAGGGTAGGGTTGAAATCAACCAGAGTGAAACAGGAAGTTGGACTGTCCAAAATAGAAACAGATATCTCAGCGAGAATGTGTACAACTAGATTGATATATCCAGTACTGCTAGGAGCTTCACATTTTAGCAAAGTTGTGAGTGCTTTGGAGACAGGAGCACAGCTCTAAGTTGCAAAAGGAGCCCTGAATATTTGTGTCTTGATGCCAGAGCAAGGTTTTGAGGATTCATGATCATTTAAGGAAGGGAGAGGACCATAAAGACAAATTTCTAGCCAGGCCCAGACTGCCCAGCACAATGAAACAGGCAGAAGAATATTTGTCACACCGAAAGAAAAACAGGAAAGTGTTCTTTTAAAAAAATCCCAAGGGGTGGAATTTGCTGAATATCTCTGGCCTATCAACCAATCCGATGCTACTCGGTAAAAGGCAGGCAGCCAAAATAAACCAGTGTTTGCAAATTCAGCAGCTAGTTCTGGTTGTGTGGACTCATTTCTCCAGAGGACAATCTAAAAATAAAGCTAGGGCACACTCTCTGTGTGTGAGCGGCCTGTCAACATTGGGAGCAAAGGTCAGAGACTGGGTGAAATCGAACTCCTACTGGCCCTGTATTCTCAGTCCTATTCCTGGCTTTTGCAAGTTTAATTTTTCCTATCTCCAGGAATAATGCAAAGTTGAACTGATTCAGAAGCTGGGAGAACATTTTGTGTGACTCCTGGGTCAGTTTATTGTCAGACCCTTGATGTCCTGCCATGTGCTGTCTGAAGCAGAGAGCAGATGTTTGTATACTCTGCTCAATCTAATTGGGGGGGGCGACTGTTCTCAGAGATGGTAGTCACAGGCCTCAGGGTTATGCTGAAAGTACATCTCGTAGAATTCTCTGTAAATGTCAGTGCTAAAGCCAGAGGCCTTGGTGACAGCGTCTTGCCGCATGAGTTGCATCCAGCGCTTGAGCATCTGCATCTGTTCCAGGACCCTGCAGAAACAGGAATAGAAATTCAGTGAGAAATAAGAACCGTTAACCCGCAGCTGAATAGAGCCACTCTCACTTTGTTATATACTCCCCTCCCCCAGTGTTCCCTTGCCAGGAACAAGACCTACACTCAGAACTCTGACTAATCAGAGACTGCAGCGGAACATAAAACATATAACAGTGAGAGGCCAGTCAACCCATCCTGTCCATGATAGCATTTACTTTCCACATGAATAAATAGTTCAGTTCACATCTCCTCGTTGCCATAACTATTTATGTCCATTTATTTTGATTGATCTAATCTTCGATGTTGCATGGTTTCTGCCTCTAACCCTGTGAGTGTGTCTCCCTAACTGTCTCTGTCTGAAGATGTTTTTTTCTGCTCTCTGGCCATAATCTCGTATTTTTGGTTGATCATCTTAGACCTCTCGAATTAAATCCTTTGACCCGGCAACTCCAACCCCAATAGCAGCTGTTACTAATTCCTCACTAGCTGCAGCAACACAGCCTTGACTTTACAAGAAAGAGCATAGTCATTGGTGAAGAAGCTCTTTTGGGGGCAAACATTCCAAAGATGTCAGCACTCAGCAAGCAAAGGGTGAAGCCAGCTGGTGATGGACAAAATTGGCAATACCCGCTGTGGGCAGAAATTCACCGTCTCACTGACATGGTTTCAGAAACTTCAAAGCAGAACTCAGTCCTGCAGACTAGGTGTCAGCAGGGATCATCCCACATCAATATTAACAGACGCCCTCATGTGTGGCACTTGACTTTGCCTTTTTAAAATTGCTTGTCCCACATCAAAAGAAATGCAGCAGCTGATCTCCTGAGAGCCCCTGTAACCATTCCCATTTGGCTGATGGAGGTATGTGACCCAGTTACAGCAGTCAATATTAATTGATCACTGTTACTAGAAGGTATTGGTTCTGAAATAACTCCACGAAGGCCAATATCCCGTCACCAAGTCACCTTTTATTTACACGGGCATAGGATGTGACACTAACCCAGCTAGCACAGAGCCAGCTCCTAGAGTGAGCAAAGCCCCTGACACTCCTATTTATGTCTGTCATCCAGGACTCCTTGATTGGATCAGGTTGACAGCCCCATTCAGGGAACTCCTATTCCATGAGGACCACCTGGCTGACCTCATTCTAATCACCACAGGTTCCTGCTCACTATCTATAAATTAAATGAATTATTTGCCATAGATTAAGCAAAAATGTTAGGAATTGGAACATGTTAATGAAGTGGTAGGACTCTGAACTGGGTGTGACAATCAGTCATTGTGTCCTATTTCCAAAACATAAAGGTGCTTTAAGAACAGGAATTCCTGTTCTTAAAGCACCTTTATAATCAAAGGTCATATAAAGCATTGACTGTGTAAGTGGTGACATTATTGACTCTCTGTTAGACTCACTCAGATCATCCATTTGGCTTTGCAGATGAAGCAAATGAGTTTGACAAAAGCCTGTAAATTTGTACTGTAATAAATGCACAGTCATTCCTCACTCGCCGGACCCTGCTATAGGAACTCTATGGGTCTAATATTTTGGTTATAGTTGTTTTTACTGTTCTTGCCTCATTGAGGAATACGTTTGAAATTAGAACACTGATGTCTGTAGCTGCCGACCTGAAAGATCAGGGAATAGGTGGGGCAGGACTGACAGGTTCCGAACCTCTCGTACCACTGAAAATGCTGTCAGCAAAACCTGAAAGTCATTCTTGGCTCAATCTTTAAGGGAGAGGCTTCCTTCATCCTCTTCCTGCTTGTAGGCTTCCTCCTGTTGTGGACTTCCACTCTCATCCTTTATCCCTCTCACATCAAATACAGCATGGGGTTAGATACAGAGTGAAGCTCCCTCTATATTGCCTCTGAACAATGCTCTGTGACAGCAGCAACCATTGATATCTGAAAGGAAGACTGTCAATTTACTATCAACAATTAGGACAGCCGAGTACCACTTAAAACTCGACTATGACTTTCCAAAGACATTTCATTGTAATGCAAGCTTCTACAGCAGGTGGCGATGCTGAGGGAGGTCACAAAGCATGGCAGTTTGAACCACCAAGAAGAGATACTTGTTGGAGGAAAAGATATCTCTGCCAGAAGGAGGACTCATGGGGGGAGGAAGAATTAGTTAAAAGATGACCTCAACCAACTCTTGTTTTTCTAGTTTAACCTTAATTTCTTTTGATGTTTTTAATGACCTGCTGCCAATGAACTAAAGAGTGATCTTTGTGCTTAAACTTCATGTTGCTCAGAGGATCCCTGAGAAGGGGAAAGTTAATGCCGTCAGTTTGGTTTGAATGTGACCCACATTGCAGCAGTGAAAGTTCAGTATCTGACCTGCGCTGTCAACCACACACACTTTTTCTACTCCCCCAGACTCACTTATTGAATCCAAGGGCATCCATGCGCTCAAACCAGGGCCACAGCCAGTAGTCAATCATTGTCACGGAGTCACCACCAAAGAAGCAAGTCTTCAAATCAGCCAATTTCTGCAAAAAAACAGAAGTCAGGATAGTGCAGGTGAAAGTGTAACTCCAGAACTACTCAGGTACGGAAAATTAAAATGGGGATGTGACCAGTGAATTTTTAATCACTACTTTTTAAAAATTTGTCCAGAAGATATGGGCCAGCATTTATTAGTCACCTCTAATTTTCCTTGAACTGAGTGGACTGAGTCGACCATATTGGTGTAGGTCTGGAATCACATATAGGTAAGGATGCAGATTTATTTCCCTAAAGCACATTAATGAACCAGATGGGTCTTTAAAACAATCAACAGTCACTACACGGTGGCCATTAGACTGGCATTTTAATTCTAGATTTTATTGAATTCAAACTTTACCACCTGTTATGGTGGTGATTTGAACCCATATCTTCAGACCATTAGTCTGCAGTTCAATATGATTAGTTCAGTAACATTACCACGGCATCACCCCTCATGCCAATATTTAACAGTCAATTAGCATCAGAAAAAGATTATTCGGTCTTTACCACAGTGCTGTCAGTGGGATCTTGCCATGCACATATTCGACACTGCTTTGTATCCTGCTTCAATAGGACTTCATTGACTACGGGATGTCCTGAGGTTATAAAAGGGAGTATACAAATGCAAGTCTGTTTTGTTATCTCTATTTCTAACAGTGAGGTGTTCAGCATTATTTTCAGGCTCAGCTGTTTGTTAGAAGAACAATCAAGCAGGGAACCTGTGTTTTGTTCACTGTGGTCATGGGAACGTTAGCGATTCCAGGTTAATACTTGAAAATCCAGAGTTCTGTGCCACGTTCCAACACTATCATAATCCAGAAAATCTCAGCTTCTGCTTCCTGGTTTCACCAACTCCCTCTTTACCTGTTCAAAGTTGCTGAGTTGAACTTGAAGTTCTTCCTCCAATTTGGAAGTGTCCATGGATTTTCTCTTTTCCACTGGAATCCTGTACATGTAACCCATCACCTGGTCACAGAAAAGACGGAGATGTAGAGAAACCACTTAGCATTATAGTTCAGACAGTAATACGCTGTTGTTCGCTAGCACTGTCAAAATACAAAGTTTCACAAATTGCATGTGGCTGTGTGTTGACAGCATAAGCAGATTTTATGCTCATCATCTACAAGTGTGACATGTCAGCTGGGACTCAATGGGTTGCATGCTCATCTTTGAGACAGAAGCTCATCTGTTTGAGTCTCTTCCAGAGATTTGAGCTCAAAGTCTCGGCTGAAAGCCTGGTGCAATTCTAAAGAATGCTAGAAGAACCTGTGGCATTATGTTGAAGGGTGCATTTTGTTCCCCCAATTTCCTGACAATTTGTACTCCTTAATCAACAATGCTGGAGAAACTCAGCAGATATGGAAACATTTGTGGAAAGAAAGCAGAGTTAACGTTTTGGGCCCAGTGATCTTTCTTCATAACTGAATGGTTACCACTTGAGGTCATAAAAGGGTTTGGATAAATTCAAACTCTTCTTTCCTTCTTTACCTTCAGGGAGAATGGGGCAGGGAGATCAGAGGAACATTGAGGCATACAGCTGACAAATAGGAAAGGAACACTGAGTAGAGATGTGTTATTGTGTAATGATGCAGGCTTAATGAGTAAGCTAATAGCAAATTCTCTGCTGGGAACTAGGTTATCTTACTGCCTAACAGCCAAACAGTGAAGAACAACAAGTGCGTAAATCTTTATATTTTTCCACCACCAGGAAGAGAGGAAACACCCGAGTAGCCAGTGACAAGCAAAGCCCTTCTCATCAAAGGGCAATGCTGTGTGATCAAAAAACGTGAAGGGGAGGGCAGGGGTTAAATCAAAATAGAGTTAAAGGGGGCAATAAAGCACTCCACTCTCTGCAGGGCCCAACTCTCCCTGAACAGCTCAAGGGTGCTGGTGGACACCGCGTGCTCTTTCTACAGCGACATCCAGGCTTGAACGTGGGAACTAGGTTATAGTGAAAGAGGAGGAGATTCAATTGCTAGCAGGGTATAAATGTGGTAATGACTAGGTATTCAATAGGCCATATGTACTTACATTTAACAAGGTACAGCTAAAGCTAAGGTGTAACCAAGGATATTGAGGGATGCAAGATTTGGAAATTACAGAGTAATTAGAAATAATTTAAAAATGAAATATACTTTAAAAATAAATAATAAAAAATGATTTTTTTTCATGCAGTGATAAAGCTGTGTAGAATATAATCATTTGAGAATTTGGAATTTTAAAATATTGAGGGAAAATTGATTTTGGTTTCAGCTCTATGAGGGTTTTCTTGTTTAAAAGAAATCCGAAAGTCATTTGGAAAAGTGACCTAAAGTCATTTCTATGAAAGCATGCGACTAGCCAGATGTTGGTGGAGTTAATTGATGAAGTGATTACACTGTTGAATTGATGAGATGCAGGAAATTAAATGATCAGGGGACACTGTTAGTTTAGTTTGAATTCAGTTCCGAAGAATCAAGTTGAGGTTTCATCCTGACAGAATGGTTTAATTTTCTGAATTCTCCAAGTTATAGAAGTGTTCATTGTGTCAGAACTGCAATGAGATGTAGGTCATCAGAATAGAAAAGAGGTCTTAAAATTGTTTCAGCAGTAAATAAGGAACACTGGAAGAGTTGGTTATGTAAGACGTTAAAGAGTTAAGATAGAAATTATATTTATCTGGGATTAAGTTAACTGGGATTTATCTGGAAAAGGATTTGGCTGGGAAAAAGGCTAACTTTTTTTGTCCAAGTTGTGACTCTTTTCATATTGACTTACATATATACAAAAATGGGGTTATCAGTTTTATTTTCCTTTTGTACTCTTGTATTAAGAGAGCACCGGCAATCTCGTGAATATGTTCAGTGACTAATGTTATAGTAACCAACTGTAAAAATAAAACTTGTGATCTATCGAGTCTAGTTGCATTCTGAGATTTGAGTTGAGCAGTCTGACCATCTGCTGGGATTATAACAATGCAGTGGGTGGTTAGGGTTTGGAATGCATTGCTTGAGAGTGTGGGGGAGGCAGGTTCAGTAGAGGAATTCAAAAGGGAGTTGGACTGATATATGAAAGGGACCAATGTGGAGGGTTGTGGAGAGGGTAGGGGAATAGCACTAATGAAGATGCTAATTTAAGAGCTGACACAGACATGATGGGCTGAATGGTTTCCTCTGCACTGTAATAGTTCTATCTTCCTGTGTAACTTGTAAATGTTGATGCTCAAAGACTTGGATGTGCTCATGCAAGAAACAGAGAACATTAGAATACAGGTGCAACAAGCAGACAGGAAGGCAATGGTAAGTTGACCTTGACAGCAAGGAGAGTGAAGTACAGGGATAAAGAATACAACTTTACAAGATTTTTATGAGAACAAATGAGAACAAATCAGAAATATAGTATGCAAGTTTTGTCTCTGTAATTAAGGAAGATATATTTGCACTGGAGGTGATACAGTGAAGATTCACTAACTTGGTGCCTGGGATGAGGGAGTTGCCCTTTGTTGAGAGATTAAGTAAAAAAGGTCAATATTTCCTGGAGTTTAGGAGAATGAGAGGCAATTGCAACGTCAGAGATTCTGAACGTGCTCGACAGCAGATATACTGAGAGGCTGTTTCTCCTGGCTGAGGATACAGCAGTCTCCCCGTAGCCTAGAATGCAGTAGTCCCCTCCTCCCACCTCCCCGTGGCCGAGGGGGGATACTTTCCAAGACCTACGGTGGAAACCCAAAACTGCGGATAGGAGCGAACCCATTCATTTCAATGGGAAATGTACCTTCCCAGCAGCCTCCCGGTCCCTGGTTCTGGAACATTCCCTATGATATGTTTGGGCCGTGGTAAACCGTGGGTTGAGGATGGGGATATTGTAACCAATGGCCTGCAAATGAGTTCAGACCAGTTTTGAAGCAACAAAAAGGAATGAAACCAACACCAAGAAACCGGAAGAATTGCTGGATGGAGAAAGACCAAGGTTCATTGTGTTCCCCTTCTGCCTTCCTGATAATCACATGACGCAATATTATTAACTTCCTGTTAATCGCAGGAATAAATTCCTATTAACTCGTTTACAACAGACTAATGTGTTCAGCGATTGAGTGGGGGAGTAAGCCTAATTAGATAGCTCTTTTGAAGGGCTTGCATAGGAACATTGGGTCAAATAGCCTGCATTTGAGCTGCATGATTCTTTGAGCTGGCGGAAGGCCGTTGATGTTTTTACACACCCTCTGCTGCACCCATGACCAGAAGCTAAGCTAGTCACATTCAGTCCGATAAAAACATCTATCTCTGTGCACCTTACTGAACTGCTCCAGCAGCATTTTCTGCTTGGCCTTCTCGTAGGGGTCAGTGGGCAGAAGCCGATTGGCAGGGTAAATATCATCCAGGAACTCGCAGACGATTGGAGAATCATAGACCAGCTCATTCTTGCAAGTCTCCAAGGTTGGCACCATACCAAGGGGATTCTTCTGCAGGAACCAGTCAGGCTTATTCATCAGATTGACATTGATGATTTCACACCTGAAACAGAATGGAGTTTAGATTAAAATCTTAGTATCATCAGAAAGTTGCCAAACTGGAATTAGTATGTCATGCAAATAAAATGTGTTCAGATTAAACAAGACTCCTTCAGCTGGGAAAACAATATGAACAAACCTTAGTGCACACTCCTTCGAGTGAAAAATTGGTGATTTTGAGCTTATAACAACAGCAATGTTTCATCAGCTTCATTATAATGCCACAAAACTATGATCCTTAAGTTTTTAACAAAGCTGACTGCATATTTAAAATCTTCATTGCTGTTTGCAAGTCTGACCCTGGCTATGTCCTTCCCAATCTGTTTAACCTCTTACAGTTCTACAACCCTCCAAAATGTCTGTACAATGTGTCTCCAAATCTGGCCTCTTACCCACCCTCAATTTTAATTATTTCTTCAATGCCTATTGTGCCTTCAGCTTTCGGGAGCCTAAATTCTGGAATGACCTCCCTAAGTCTCTCCACTTCTCTCCTTCCTTAACAGATTGTTTGAAATCTACCTTGCTGGGGAGGTTTGGGCCATCTGTCACAGATGTCAAATGTTTGTTCATCATGCTCATGTGAAGTATCCTGGAATGTTTAACCAGGTTACAACTGCTATAGAAATTCAAGGCGAGGATTTTGGATTATTGTTGGTGTGTGTACAATGAGTAAAGGATTGTGCTTTTTAAGAGAAAGGTACCTTAACTTACTCACCACCTCCTGGCCCAGTTCCACAACAGATGCATTCAGAAGACCCCAGCAATGTTCTCCTCTTTCAAAGTCTCCACTTGTCCATTCTCTCTCTCCTGGTGCAAACTGCCCTCTTCCTGATATCTGACCTACATGTGCCTTTCAACTTCTAACCCCTGGCCCTGACATCTTCCAGGATTGTCAAAACCTTCAGTCCGATCAGAACCTCTCAATACAGTTGCCGCTGCAAAACTGCAGGGGACAACAGGATCCTGGTACTCTCTGTTTAAGGACTAAACAGTAACTTACCATCTAACTGGACTAAACATTTATGAACCTTCTAAGTTCCTTTTTGCATCTGGATTAGTTCAGAACACACAATGCTGTTCAAAGGATCACTGCCCCAGAGATTGCTCCATTAAACAGGGGCCTGTCAATGAGCCCATATTCGCTGAAAAGTATAAGAATAGGAGGTGATCCCATTGACACATACAATAATTTGAAAGGGCTTCACGTGTTACAGTGAGAGGCTGTTTCCCCCTCACTGGGGAATCACAGTGTCAGGAAAAGCAGTGAGAGAGGGAGAATAATGTCTTCACATGGAGTGTTGTGCATCTTCAGAATTCTAGGCCTCAGAGGGTTGTGGATTACGCATTGTTGAATATATTTAAGGCTTGATGTGGAGGAGGTGGTGTCATGCAACTGATGTGATGCACCCTAGATTGCTGTTAAGTCTTTAATCACTTAGAATGGAGGTGCGGGTTTTGATTGATTAATACGTAAATCCCAGAATTTCTTTCAAGTCACAGCCCTGAGAAAACTTAAGATTTTATCAGTATTAAAATAGGTGACATCTCAGCTCAGAAAATGCATTAAAGGTGTGAGGTTAGAGTTTTCTGTATCCCAACTTGGAGTCAGACTGGTCCTACTTCCAAGGTAGGAATTCATAAGGCTGAGATCAACCGGTCTTTGATCTCTCCAGAAAGGAAGGATTAAGAAGGTTTGGGGAACTGGTGTTGAGACAGAAGATCAGCCTAGGTCATGTTAAAAGGTGGAGCAGGTTTGAGGAGCCAAATGGCTGCTTTTTGCTAGGACAGTCAAAGATGGCATGGAGACAGGCAGATCTGGCTGAGGACTGACTCGGGATTACTGGGTCTGCCGAAACTGTGGAGGGTACCTGACACTGACTCAGACAGAACTTTGAGAAATATCCATCTCACTTGATTTTCTTGGCTTCCAAGACCAGGCGGGCACGCTGAGCAAATGGACAGAATCGCATGCTGTACAGGCGAATTGTTCCTTCAGGCACAGGGCCTGGTGCGGAGCTTCCTACAAAGCAAGAGGAGTCAATCATCAGTCATGAGAACATTAATGAGAGTTGGCATCAAACCTTCTGCGACAGTGCAACAAATAGTGTGGAAACTGATATCCCTGGAGCAATTGACCAGATCTTGTGAAACCAACAGTGTGCATAGTTATGGGACAATAAAACAATTTAAAGACTGACAAAAGGAATCAATTATGCCGTGACATGCAGTGATTGCGAAAGGACTTCTATGTTTGACTAACTCGATAAGGTTCTTTGATAAAGTGGGGAAGAGGGTAGTATAATTGACGTGTATATTGACTTTAGATAAGGTATTGCTAACCTGGTAGCAAAATTGAAAGCATGGGATTAAAAGGGCTGTAGGGATATCAAATTAGAGAAAGTTTCAACCAGACATTGGTGATAAACAAATGCCGATTGAGGCTGGATGGAAGCAGTGAGTTGCTGTGATCTGGAACCCACTGCCCAGGTGGACTATGGAAGCAGATTCAACAGAGACTTCAAAAGGGAATTATAATGTGTGCGCAAGAGAGAGAGAGAGAGAAAGAGTGTGTGTGTGTGTGTGAAAGGGTGTGTGTGTGGGAAGGAGAGAGAGAACGAGAGTGTGTGTGTATGCGCATGTGTGCTCTTGAGAGAGAGTGTGTGGATGTGTGTGAGTGTGAGGGAGTATATGTATGTGAGAGCATGTGTGTGAGTGTGTGCGAGTGTGTGCTTAAGAAAGTGCACGTGAGTGTGAGTAAGAGAGGGTGAGTGAGAGTGTGCATGTATGAGAGAGGGTCTGTGTGAGGGTGTGTTTGTGTGAGTGTGAGGGAGTATATGCTTATGTGTGTGTGTGTGTGTGTGAGAGAGAGAGTTTGTGTGTATGAGAGAGATTGTGTGAGTGTGTTTGTGTGAGAGAATGTTTGTGTATGTGTCTGTGTGTGTGAATGTGTGTGTGAGAGTGAATAGTGTGGTGGGGTCACCTATAATGCGACATGAACCCTGGGATGGCAGACATTATTCTGAATTTTCTGTTGCCACCTGGATTGGCGCCAAGATCTCACCCTCTGCCAGTGCAGGGTTGGTCTCACTTTAAGTCCCAGCAATTGGACATCTCGTCTCATGTTAAAATTGTGGCCAATCTCTGAAGCTGTGAGACACACACAAACAGGACAAGAGGACTGTGCGGTGAGAAATACAGATATCAGCACAGACATCCAGAGATGAAGAGGGCCTCAGGCACACACAGACTGTTAGTGACACAGTTAAACAGGAAATTCAGCAAAGGTCAAATTATAAACATACTCGTACAGACACACGCACACTTGCTGACACGTACACAATCAAATTTTACTGAGCAACAGGGAGAAAAGGAGAGAATGAAGTTGAGAAATATGCACAGAAGGTAGAAGTGCTGAGAGACCTGCATTCACACGACAGATTGACTGAAAAACAGAAACCGCCTATCAAAGTCTCTCTCTCATGCACACTTGCAGAATCGTTCACTTTTTTACCTTTTGCCAGTGCTTTTGTAGACATAGCTCAGTCCGTGATCAATCTGCACACTTCAGGTGACAGATGGGCTCGATGGAGACTAAATCACCGAGTTGACCGAAGTCTCTAAATGGAGCTGGTAGTATCAGCCAGAGCAGACCCACCCCATTACAACGTCATAATCAAGATTACTGTTTAGCTGACTCACTGCAAATGTTTATATAGCATCTTCCCTGAAATGAAGGCTGCAATGAAAGTAAACTTCACGATAAATTAGTTGGCAGCCCACAAAGGGACTCTTACTCAAATCTTTAGTTAATGACGATAGTTTGGTTAACTTTAGGAGCAGGAAAAGGAGTAGGTCATTCAGCCCCTTACACCTGCTCTGCCATTCTATCAGACCATGGCTGATCTGATTATAAGCTCGGAACCACATTCCTACTTAACCCAATCATGTTTTGGCCCTCTTGCTTAACAAGAATATATCCACCTCTGCCTTAAAAATATTCAATGAGTCTGCTTTGTTCACACTTTCAGGAAGAGAGTTCCAAAGACTCACAATCCTCTGAGAGAATAAATTTCATCCAATCTCTATTTAAAATGTATGAGCCTTGCAGTAATTGTAATGAGGTCAGCCAGGTGCTCTCATAGCATATGCGTTCCCTGTTTGGGGCTGTTAACCTGGTCCAATTAGTGAGCCCTGGCTGACAGATATAAACAGGAGAGTCAGAGATTCTGTTCACTCTGAGAGCTGGTTCTGAGGGAGCTGGAGCAGTGTCAAGCACAATGTATGTGTAAATAAAGTGTGATATGGTGACGGGATACTGGCCTCTGTGGAATTATTGCAGTGGTGTCGAGAGAAAAAAATATGCTCCTGAAAAGATTTGCTTGCAATGGTGGTCTTTGAATCGGGCCACACATTTGTGGCTTATTTGCTATTATTAGGAATGCTAGACTTGATTGATCTTGTCATTAAAGACTGGGAGAAAATGAGGACTGCAGATGCTGGAGAGACAGAGTTTAAAAGTGTGGTGCTGGAAAAGCACAGCATCTGAGGAGCAGGAGGAACCAACATTTCAGGCATAAACCCTTCATTAGGAATGCCCAGAATGTGGAAAGAATGCAGTTTTTTTTCCGGGCAAACAGTACTGGGACAGATGAAAAGCAATGGAACCGCAGCCTTTGTGTTTGTTAGGAACCTAACATTTCCTGAGGCACCAGACAAAAAAAACCTTTCAAGAGCTGATAGACTTAGTTGAGGGTTAACAAGAGGAAATTGTGCTATCAACTCCTCCACAGCCTCAATGATGATGTAATGCAGCATGTACACAATGAATGAGATTTGCAATAGTCGTCAACCAGATGAGCTGAATAGATGATGCATGTCTGCCTCATTCTGAGGTCCCCAACCTCACAGATACCAGCTTTCAACTAATTCAATTCATACCACAATTATTTCAAGAAACAACTGAAGGCACTGGACACTGCAAAGGTGATGGGCCCTGATGATATTCCAGACCTGTGCTCCAGAACTAGCTGTATCTCTAACCAAGTGATCTGTAGTGCAGTTGCAACTCTGACAACTACCCGACAATGTGGAAGGTTGCCCAGGTAATATGCTTTGAACAATAGCAGGACAATCCAGCCAATTAGCAAACCATCAGAAAAATTATGAATGCTGTTAACAACAGTGCTGCCAAGTGACACTCAACAATCGCTGACATTCAGTTTAGATTCTGCTGAGTCATTCAGCACCTGTTCTCAATACATATTTCAGTTCAAGAGGTGAGAGTAACAACCCTTGACATCAAGGCTGCCTTTGACCAAATGTGGTTCCAAGGAGCCTTTGCAAAACTGGAGTCAGTGGGACTTGTGGGTGGACTGGGTATAACCTCCACTGATTGTAGACATATCTAGAAATGAGGGAATTGTTTGGTGGCCAATCACTTAAGCTTCTGGACATCACTGCAGTGTTCTCAGTGCATTATTCTGGGTTCAGAAATTTCCAACAATGACATTCCCTTCATCATAAGAAGTGAGGTGGGAAGTAACTTGCAGTTGTCTGGTGTTTGCAACATTTGCACTGAATAGGTGTAGTCTGACTTTGTAACACATGCACCCCCTTTGTATTGTGTGTAATCTTATTGAGTCTTACAGAAAGGCTGTATTTATATTCCCAGGGGATGTGTTATGCATTTTAATACAAATTGTGCCATTTTGAGATTGTATGCTTGCATATGGTTTTTCAGATTTGGACTGTAGAACAAAATGCAAAATGCTACTTAAATAAACTAGGTGTCAATTTTTTAAAAAAAATCTGGGTGGAATGTATACTGATAACCGTTGTATTAAGTTCAAATTGTAACTCCTCAGATACTAAAGCATTCTGTGCCTACATGCAGCCTGACTGGAACAACAGTCAAATTTAAGCTAAAAAGTGGCAAGTAATATTTGTATACACAGTTGTAAGAGAATCTTACTGTCAGTCGAACATTCGATAGCATTACCATTACTGAATTCCCACCAGCAACATCCTGAAAGTTTAGGGTGGCATGATGGCTCAGTGGTTAGCACTGTTGCCTCACAACACCAGGGACTTGGGTTCGATTCCAGCCTTGGGTGATTGTGTGGAGTTTGCACATTCTCCCCGTGTCTGCATGGGTTTCCTGCAGGTATTCTGGTTTCCTCCCACAGTCACAAAGATGTGCAGGTCAGGTGAATTGACCATGCTAAATTGTCCATTGTGCTAGGTGCACTAGTCAGAGAGAAATGGGCCTAGGTGGGTTACTCCTCAGAGGGTTGGGTGTGGACTTGTCGGGTCAAAGGGCCTGTTTCCACACTGGAGGGAATCTCCATCTCCAAGAGAGTTACCAATGATTATAAACTGAAATAGGCTATGTGGCCTGGTCAAGTTTGAAACCCACAGACAGGGACAGCAAAGTGCCAGGATTAACTGCATAAAATATGCATCTTGGTTCCAGTTCTGTTGTTACATTAAAAGCTCTCTAGCACTCACCCCACTTCCCTATCCACTCTAACACATGTCTCCAACCTCTAATTGCCCTTCATAAACCCATATAAATCTATGTCCACTACGCTCACCTCCAACAGACTATGATACATTCAACGCCTACCTATTTTCCACCATTTATGTTCAATGACCTCTCATAAACTCCATAGCATAGCAAACTCTTCCACGAAAGGATATATCACCTTAAAGCCCCGATATCAACTTAGTACTAACTCCTATTTTCCACCCATCATTTTTGCCTTTACAGCTTCTATGCCAATTCACCCAGTACCGAGCACGTACCCAGATCTCAGGATTAAAATAAAGTTCTAAGTACCTGTTACAGACTTCACCACTTAAGAAAAGTACTCATTCATGAAAGGGCACATTTAAATCTTGTCAAGTATTCAATCTGTTTTAAAAGCAAATGTTTGAATTGTGATATATATATTTGTTTTTGAGCTTGGATTTTTGAATTTTACAGTAGTGACTTATAAAGTTCCTGTACAGTATGTTTGAAAGGATTGAATGATGAACTTTCAAATATTTCTGGATTTATTATAAACCAGTGTGAGAGAAATTCTTCCTGTAGAAAAATAGGTTTTTATTTACATTGATAGAAAATTTACCAGCAAACAAAATAAATTGTTGTGCATTAGGTTCCAATTTAGAAGGTGAGGGATTTATTTTACTTTTGACGAGGGGAAACGCCCAAAGGCTAGAAAAGAATCTTTTTTTATTGAACCTGGATGTTCAAAGTGGTTGCTCCTGAGAAAGGGAGAAGGTACTTTAGAATTGTTGAAAATAATGTAAGGGGTTCAACAAAAGTTCCAGACCAGAAATATTTGGTTAAAACTCTGAAGGGGTTACTTAAAGCTGATAAAGTTTAAGCTCAGTTGTCCAAAGACTCCAGGAAGGTTCTCAAGACTGGGAATTGAAGCCACAGTTAAAGTATAACCTGTAGTGGTGATAAAGAAAGAAAATCTCTCTGATGTGAATTCTAAGGGGGTGCTTTTAGCATTGATGGGATTATGTTTTCACCAAGTGTTTCAAAATTGTTGGATTTGTGTTAAAAGTAAATAGCTTGGTTTGTTCTATTTTATTTTCAGTTGCTCTGCATTACAAACTTCCATTTTGTTGTGTAAACCAAATTTGCAATCTCATTAAAACCAAGAATTGAGCCAGATTTTAATCTGGGACCTAATTGTCAGTACAAACATAAACTTAAATATTAACTGCATTTATAACCCCACATCAAAGTCACATATTCTTTTAATAAATTTTTCAAGCTGTCAGCCAAATCGTGACTGTGCAGTCATCTATTCTGATAATGGGAGGTTGTGCAAGTGACCAAGCAGTAATAATGTGATGGTGATGGCACTTAGGGTTAATGTCAACAAATATATGTTGAAACAACTAGCACACTTGGTTCCTTCTTACAGATGCAAGCAAACAATTTTTCTCACAATTTAAATGCAGGGATAATAGTGACAGTTTGCCACTTTGTCAGTTCTGCTTAGCTTATCGGTGATTCTCTACATTTCTATCTAAGGTAAAGGAACGCATTCTGCTGCTTGAGAACATTCCTACAGCAAACCTTGGGTTTGCTTGTCCCGTATATGGGATTTAATTAGGTCAGCCAGTTGGTAATTTGCACAAGTGTGCTTCAGGCTCCATTGCCTGGAGCTGATCCCAGAACCAGCTGACGGTGTAGTTAATGACATGTGGAATGTGGTTAATAAGGAAAGTGGCCAGTATGTTCTCAAAGTGTGAGGGATGGATAATAAATGTTAGCATTACAAATAACACCTATCCCATCAATCAAGGAGAATAGGACAGTAAAATCAGCAGCTTAAGAGAATAAAGCCATAAAACAGTTCATGCAAATCAACACGATACGTATATGTCAAACATAGGCCTAGAAGTTGCAGTAGGCTGCACTTGTTAAAACAGACGACTAGGCCCTCTGTCCCCTTATTCTCCAGCTCAAAAGGCAGTTCCACCCATCATTAACAGCAGAGAGTAATTGCTCCGTGCAAACAAAGTCTATTTGCATGAGTGAGAAAGTTGAGGCAACAGACCATAGGTTCACTGTAATCTGAAACAATAAAGCAACAAGCAAGTTGTAAGTTGTTTAAAAAAAAGTCATTTACTTCTGCCTGAAGTACAGGAAGCAGTGAGTCATAGATTTGTACAGCACAGAAACAGACCCTTTAGTCCAACTTGTCCCTGCCAACCAGATAGGTGTTATTTGTAATGCTAACATTTATTATCCATCCCTCACACTTTGAGAACATACTGGCCACTTTCCTTATTAACCACATTCCACATGTCATGTCCTAAATTATTCTAATCCCATTTGCCAGCATTTGGCCCATATCCCTCTAAACCCTTTCTATTCATATACCCATCCAGATGCTTTTTAATTGTTGTGATTGTACCAGCCTCTACCACTTCTTCTGGCAGTTCATTCCATACACACACCAGCCTCTGCATGAACAGATTGTCCCTTTGGTCACTTTTAAATCTTACCCCTCTCTCCTTAAACCTATGCCCTCTAGTTTTGGACTCTGCTACCCTGGGGAAAAGGCCTTGTCTATTTACCCTATCCATGCCCCTCATGATTTTATAAACTTCTATAAGATCACCCCTCAACCTCTGTCACTGTGGAAAATAGCTGTAGCGTATTCAGCCTCTCCCATATAGTTGCTCTTCAGGCTGAAGAATGGCAGACAATGGTGTCTGCCAAAGTTCAGTATATGGATTACTGCTTTGTTGCTTTTCATAAATAACGTGGATATTGGAACCAAGGAAATCTTCAAACATTGACCATGATACCAAACTTGAGTATGTGGCAAACTGAGTTCTATATAACTCTGTTGTTGTGGTTCTGTTCGCCGAGCTGGGAATTTGTATTGCAGATGTTTCATCCCCTGTCTAGGTGACATCCTCAGTGCTTGGGAGCCTCCTGTGAAGCGCTTCTGTGTTGTTTCCTCCGGCATTTATAGAGGTTTGACTCTGCCGCTTCCGGTTGTCAGTTCCAGCTGTCCGCTGCAGTGGCCGGTATATTTGGTCCAGGTCGATGTGTTTGTTGATAGAATCTGTGGATGAGTGCCTAGCCTCTAGGAATTTCCTGGCTGTTCTCTATATGGCTTGTCCTATAATAGTAGTGTTGTCCCAGTCGAACTCATGTTGCTTGTCATCTGCGTGTGTGGCTACTAAGGATAGCTGGTCATGTCGTTTCGTGGCTAGTTGGATACGGATTTTTAGCTGTCTTCCTGTTTGTCCTATGTAGTGTTTTGTGCAGTCCTTGCACGGGATTTTGTACACTACGTTGGTTTTGCTCATGCTGGGTATCGGGTCCTTTGTCCTGGTGAGTTGTTGACTGAGTGTGCCTGTTGGTTTGTGTGCTGTTATGAGTCCGAGTGGTCGTAGTAGTCTGGCTGTCAGTTCAGAAATGTTCTTGATGTATGGTAGTGTGGCTAGTACTTTGGGTTGTGGCATGTCTTCATTCCGTCTATATAACTCTTCTATATTATTGCAAAAGGATATAGATACCAAACTTGAATGTATGGCAAACATTGAGTTCGATATTACTCCTCTATATGGTTGCAAAAGAATATAAATAGGCTCATAGAATGAGCAGACAAGTGACAGATCAGATTCAATACTGAGAAACATGAATTGCTGCATAATGGCAGAGATAGAAAGAGGCAATGTAGACTCACTGGCATAATCCTTACGTATTGTGTCTCACCTGGTCACTATGCTTTAGGAAGGATGTCAGATCCTGTGACCGGGAGCACAGGACATTTGCCAGGATGGTTCCAAGGATGAGGGGTTTCAGCAACAGAGTTAGGTTGGAAAAGCAGAGCATATTCTCCTTGAAGTTTAATCAAGGAATGAAATACTATGAACGATTTGAGTAAGACAGATAAAGAAAAGTAGTTCACAGTCGTTGATAATACAAGGACTAAGAGACATCTTTGGGCAAGAGATACAAGAGTTGTGCAAGGAGGAACGTTTTTTACACGACGAGTGGTTATGACTAGGAACCCACTGTTCATGAAGCCAGTGGGAGCAGAAACATTCAATGTCTAGGAAAGGAGATTGGACGGGTACTTCAAAGAAGTGAAAGTGTAGGGCTTCAGAATAGAACGAGAGAGGAGCGCCAGCTGGATCACTCTACAGAGAGCCAGCATTGATTCAAAGGGCTGATTACCCTCCCTCTTTGCTGTCAAAACTCTCCAACTTTATTGCTTTAGTGTTGGAGAGTCGAGAATGTATCCTGTAAGAAATAGGGAGTGGGGGGGGGTTTATTTAAATAAATGAATATATCTTATAAAGAATCTGAGCACACGGTCTTGATGCCAGTGAATCCCCAGGCGATGATATGGTGAGCGGAGTATCCCCAGCTGGAAAATATACATCTATTTCCTGTTCATCATAGTGGGGGCTGAGTAGGTGTGTTACCCTGAAATGCTTAGGAACCATCTCTCTCCATCCCATAGGTTGACTCCATCTATATTTCTCTCTATCTGCACATTGTGATCCCTTGAGTTCACAGTCAATCCTAAATCCTACATTGGACTGTTTCTGCTTTCACACTGGAGATATTTAATCCTTTCTCTCTCTGTTCATTTACCTCCCCAGCTCTTGTGTGTTTATTTCCATATCGTCTCTGCAGAAGGAAGAAGAGCCAGGGGCACAGATTACAGAAAGGATATTATTAAACTGGAGAGGGTTCAGAAAAGATTCACCAGGACGTTGAAAACCGAAAGAACTGTGGATGCTGTAAATCAGAAACAAAAACAGAAATTGCTGGAAAAGCTCAGCAAGTCTGACAGCATCTGTGGAGAGAAATCAAAGTTAATGTTTCGGGTCGAGTGACCCTTCCTCAGAACCCATTAACTCTGATCTCTCTCCACATATGCTGCCATACCTGCTGAGCTTTCCAGCAACTTCTGTTTTTGTTTACCAAGATGTTGCCAGGAATGGAATGTGTGAGATATAAAAGCAGGCTGGAACTGTTGGCTCTTTTTTCACTGGAGTTTAAGGGATTGAGGGGTGACCTTATTGAAGTTTATGAAATCATGAAAGGTATAGATAAAGTAAATGACAAAGATCTTTTCCCCAGAGCGGGAGAGTTCAAAATTAGGGGGGGTATTTTTAAGATGAGAGGAGAAGGATTTAAAAAGGACATGAGGGGCAACTTTTTTACACAGAAAGTGTGTGGGATGAACTTCCAGAGGGGGTGGTGGATGCAGGAACAGTTATACCATTTAAAAGATATTTGGATAAGTTCATGAATAGGAAAGGTTTGGAGGGATATGGACCAAATGCAGGCAGGTGGGACTAGTTCAGTTTGGGAACATGGTCAGCAGGGACTGGTTGGACCGAAGGGTCTGTTTCTATGCTGTATGACTCCACAATTGATTAAAGTAGCAATGCAAAAATTAAGGAAGTGTGTCGCTAGGGGCTGGAGAAGATTGCCTGAAAGTGTGATGGAGTAGGTGACAGTCAGCTGACTTCTTGAACCACTGCTAGAGGTAGATCCACAATGCTGAAAGGGAGAGAATTCCAGGATTTGACTCAGCGACACTTAGAGTCAGAGTCATAGCGATGTACAGCATGGAAACAGACCCTTCGGTCCAACCCGTCCATGCCGACCAGATATCCCAACCCAATCTAGTCCCACCTGCCAGCACCCGGCCCATATCCCTCCAAACCCTTCCTATTCATATACCCATCCAAATGCCTCTTAAATGTTGCAATTGTACCAGCCTCCACCAC
>NC_057731.1:43480218-43481897 GCF_004010195.1 Chiloscyllium plagiosum | reverse complement strand
ATGCTAAATTGCCCGTAGTGTTAGGTAAGGGGTAAATGTAGGGGTATGGCTGGGTTGCGCTTCGGCGGGTCGTTGTGGACTTGTTGGGCCGAAGGGCCTGTTTTCACACTGTAAGTAATCTAATCTAATTTATGCCCTCTAGTTCTGGACGCCCCGAAAAGACTTTGCCTATTTATCCTATCCATGCCCCTCATCATTTTGTAAACCTCTATAAGGTCACCCCTCAGCCTCCGACGCTCCAGAGAAAACAGCCCCAGCCTGTTCAACCTCTCCCTGTAGCTCAGATCTTCCAACCCTGGCAACATCTTTGTAAATCTTTTCTGAACGCTTTCAAGTTTCACAGCATCTTTCCGATAGGAAGAAGACCAGAATTGCACGCAATATTCCAAAGTGGCCTAACCAATGTCCTGTACAGCCACAACATGACCTCCCAACTCCTGACTGATGCCTGGTAGATGGTGGACTTGTTATCGAGAATCAGGATGTGAATTATTCACTGCAGGATACCTAGTGTCTGACCTGCTCTTGTAGCCATTTTATTTATATGGCTAGTCCTGTTCAGTTTCTGGTCCCTGGTAACCCCCCAGACGTTGATAGTGGGGAAATTCAGTGATGAAAGCACCCATAAGTTTCTTTTGTGAAATCCCTTCAGATTGAATGGGTGGCGCCAGAGTATTGTAAAACAAACTGGGAATTTGAAAGGCCTCTGTTCAGAAATGTTACACATAATCACTGGGTTTCTCTTTCCTGCTGCACGACAAGAAGATGGAGCAGAGGCAGCTGAGAGGAGAAGCTATTCACAGAAAGAAGAGTGGAAGGTAAAGAGGAGGAAGAAGAGATATCCTGGCATTGCAATCTGAGGTGGCTGTCTGTGAAGTCTATCACAATCTGATCTGTCAGACCTCTGTCGCTCCACATTTCTCCAGTTATCTATTACCTGCCACACACCATTGCAGTGTCCTGCTGCCTACAATCCCTGAAACAGACGATTCCACAAAACAACTATTACCTGCCAACTTTATTCAAAACACTTGCGTTAAAATGCACAGTACTCAACTGTTCCTGACCTTGCGCCTGTGTCCTGCAAGAGACGGAAACATTGTCAGTGAATGTGTTGCAATATGTCCAGGCCAGGTTAATAAAGTGGATAAGCAGGTAAACGGAATACAAACATACACATTAGAAACAGGAGGAGGCCACTCAGCTCCTCCAGCTTGCTGCACCATTCAATAAGATAGGCTAGATCTGATTATTCCACATTCCTGTCTAACCACAATAACATTTTACTGCTTTGTTTATCAAGAATATATCTTCATCTGTCTTGAAAATATTCAAAGATTCTGCTTTCACAACATTTTGAGGAAGATCGTTCCAAAGACTCACAAAAAAGCCTAATCTCTGTTTTAAATGAGCAACCTCCTTTGTTTTGTAAATATTTTATTGGGGTGTGGAGTTGGAAGGGATTCAGGGCTGGGTGGGGGGTGGTGTTGGATGGGGCTGGGGGCCGGTGTTGGATGGGGTGGATGATGGGAGTCTGTCAGTTCCTGAATGGATGATGGGAATTCACCACAGCCTGAATGGGTCATGGGAGAGTGCCAGTTCCTGAATGGATGATGGGAATTGACCACAACCTGAATGGATGATGGGAATTCGCCACAGCCTGAATGGATGATGGGAAT
>NC_057731.1:43465490-43475136 GCF_004010195.1 Chiloscyllium plagiosum | reverse complement strand
GGCTGGGCGGTGTGCGGGTGGTGCGGTTTTGGACAGGGTTGTGGGGGGTGTGGGGGTGCAGGTGCTCATGCGCAGTGTGCTGCTGCCTAGTCTCCTGAACGGGGAGCAGACTTCACAGAAGACTCTGAGCCCCAGAGGAGAGGTATTGAATTGATTAACCGAACGAAATAGTTCTCACCCATGTCATTTGGATAATCAAGATTCCTCTGTATATAATTCAGAAAAGGCCACCCCATTCTAAAAACAGTTCTGTTTCAGATTAGATTAGATTAGATTAGATTACAGTGTGGAAACAGGCCCTTCGGCCCAACAAGTCCACACCGACCCGCCGAAGCGCAACCCAGAAATAGTTCTCACCCATGTCATTTGGATAATCAAGATTCCTCTGTATATAATTCAGAAAAGGCCACTCCATTCTAAAAACAGTTCTGTTTTCTGGTACACCATACTCGTAAGGAGGTCCGGGGGAAGTGCTCCATAACTAAGCTATGCCACCCTGAGAGTCCCGAGGGATTCTCTGACACCCAGCTCAATAGAATGTTCTTCCTCACACAAAATGAAAGAATATAAACAGTTTCTTCCCATGCATGTCCAAAGAAGGGAGATTTGGCAAACCCAAGAGGAGGGACACCGGATCCAACTTGACCTCAGTTCCCAAGGCCCCTTCCAAAACACTCACTGTGTCATTCTAATACCTACGAAGCCTGTGGCATGACCACAAGCAATGAGTAAGAGCACCAACATCTGTTTTACATTTGGGGCACATTGGGGACGCTCCTGTCTTAAATTTCGCAAGCTGCTCCAGTGCCAAATAAACCCTGTGGAATACCTTCACTTGCATAGCCTGCATCTCATTACAAATCAAAATCTTCCTTACGTTCTCCCAAATATCCTCCCATACCTCTGACGAGATCTCAACCCTCCCCAGTTCTTGAGTTCAGATTCTGCACAGCCCCTCAGTGTCCTTCGAGACACTACCTCCTAACAAATGATAGAGGGTGCTGACCAAGAGAGCGCCCATAGACCAGAGCACTCTCCTTTCCATACCTGACATATACGGACTAACCATCAATGTAGTCTGTTTCTGTATAAAGTCCCTAACCTGAAAGTAACAAAACAGGTCTCTCCTAAATAGCTCATATTTCTGGTTCAGCTGCCTGAAAGACATCATGACCTCCCCATCAAATAAATCTCCCAAACAGGAGACCCATCTGGATTCCCAGAGCTTAAAGCCAGAGCCCATCAACCCCATCCAAAATCCTACTAAGGGAGTGTAAGGGGAAGATTTTTGTAAATTGCCCCCACCTTGTTGCATCATTCTCCATGCTTTAACCATGTTAAGGACAAGCGTATTTCTGCAATGGTCCATAACAGTCTTCATCTTGTCCATAAACAACAAACTGATGAGGGGGCATTTTGCCTGGGAGGCCTCGATGTCCAACCAGATTGACCGCGGATCCAGGCAAGCCCAGTCAGCCACGTAGGATAGTAAGGAACTCAATTGAAATTTCTTAAAATCTGGGAAAACCAACCCCCCCCAATCCCCTGTGGAATCTGCAATTTGGTCAGCTTAATAAGAGGTTGCCTAGGTTGCAAGATGAAAGATCCGAGCCAACTGTAAAGCCTCCGTAGTGTTTGCCTTGGCAGCATCAAAGAGAGCATTCACATGGGATATAATAAATGAGGAAGAACATTCATTTTGACCAGAGCTATTCTACCCAGGCAGGATATTGGAAGATTCTCCCAGAGCTGAAGGTCCTGGCTTATCTTTTCTAGCAACTGCACAAAGTTAACTTTAGATAATTGATCGAAGGCTGTGGTAATAAAAATGCCCAAATACAAGAAACCTCCTTGTGACCACCTGAAAGGGAAATGGGTTCCATCCCCAAGATGGGATATTCTAGTTAAGGCCCCCCAAAGGCATGGCCTCCAACTTCATAAAATTAATTTTATACCCCAAAAAATAGATTAATCACTTGTATTAAACGGGGCACAGATGACATCGGATCAGTTAAAGAGAGAAGAACGTCATCCACATAAAGGGTGATCTTATGCCTGCCTGATCCTACGTCCTGGTCAATTATGTTGGGGTCCCTCTGGATGGCCTCTTCCAATGACTCAATCACCAACGTAAATAATAGCGACAAGAGAGGACACCCTTGTCAGCTACCTCTACCGATACTAAAATTGTTCAACCTTATACCATCAGTGAGAACCGCTGCTTCCAGGTCACGATATAACACTGCCACCAACTTGGCAAAAGTCCCTCCAAGACCAAACTGCTCCAATACATAAAAGAGGTACAGCCACTCCACCTGGTCAAATGCTTTCTCTGCATCCAGGGAAACTACCAAGCCTGGAATCAACCCTTGCTGGCATACCTGGACCATGTTTAATACTCTTCTGACATTACTAGTAGACCTACAACCCTTAATAAACCCTGTCTGGTCCTCCTTTACGATGAAGGGCAAAACCCTCTCCAACCTCAATGCCAGCATTTTCAACAGAATTTTAAAATCCGCGTCATATGGGCCTGTACGAAGTGCAACCTCTTATTTTTAAACAAAACAACTGCTGATGCTGGAAATCAGGAACAAAAACAGAAATTGCCGGATTAACTCAGCAGGTCTGGCAGCATCTGTGTAGAGAAGTCAGAGTTAATATTTTGGGTCCAGTGATAGGAGGTAGGCAAAAAGTGGGAACTGTAGATCGATTAGTTTCAGCCCTGTAGTGAAGACATTGCTGGAGTCAATTATAAAGGAGGAGATAATTGAACGCTTGGAACAGCAAAACTCAATTCACCATTGTCAGCATGGTTCTTGAAGGGCAAGTGATACTTGACAAATTTGCTGGAGTTCTTTGAGGGTGTAACCAGGAAGATGGATAATGGGTTCAAGTGGAGGTGGTATGTCTCGACTTGCAGAAGACATTTGACAAGGTACTGCTTAAAAACTGACCCAAAGGTAATATCCCAGGTGGTTAAGAGTTGAACATAGGCTTGGATCATGATGAAGAGCTTTTGCCTGAAATTTCGATTCTCCTGCTCCTTGGATGCTGCCTGATCTGCTGTGCTTTTCCAGCACCACACTCCCAACTCTATCACTGTTGTATCACAGTGCCAGGGACCCGGGTTTGAGTCCAGCCTCGGGTGACTGTCTGCATGGGTTTCCTCCAGGTGCTCTGGTTTCTTCCCACAGTCCAAAGATGTGCAGGTCAGGTGATTTGGCCATGCTCAATTGCCCATAGTGTTAGGTGCATTAGTCAGAGGGAAATGGGCCTGGGTGTTTACTCTTCGGAGGGTCAGTGTGGACTTATTGGGCCGAAGGGCCTGTTTCCACACTGTAGGGAATTTGGGCCGAAGGGCCTGTTTCCACACTGTAGGGAATCTAATCTCATCTAATCATCTGCAGTCCTCACTTTTGCCTTGGATAGAGGATTAGCTGACTGACAGAAAACAGAGGGTCAGGAGAAATGGGTTATCCTCTGGTTGGCAACTGTAATTAAGGGGTGTAACAGGGTTCAGTTATTGGACCTCAAAATTTTACAATTTATATAAATGACCTGCAAGCAGGGACAGAGGAGAACATAGCAAAGTTCGCAGGTGATACTAAAATAGGTGGAAAAACAGGCAGTGGTGAGGAGATAAGGAGTTTACAGATGGATATTAATGGACTAGGAGAATGGGCCAGAATCTGGCAGATAGAATTTAATTTGGATAAATGTGGAATTGTCCATTTAGGCCAGAAAAACAAAAGGGAAAATTTTTATTTAAATGGGAAGCAGATTCAAAGTGTGTCAGTGCAGAGGAATTTAGGGGTCTTGTTATACCTAAGTATTGTTACAACAATGTAAGGTGTTGGTGAGACCACATCAACGTCCCCACTACAGAAGATGTGGTGGCACTAGAGAAGTTCAGAGAAGGTTTATCAGGTTGATTCTAGCGATGAAAGGGTCTAATATAAGGAGTGGATGAATAGCTTGGGCTTGTGCTCACTGGAGTTCAGAATAAGGAGAGGGATCTGGGTGAGGTATATAAAATGCGAAAGGGTATTGATAAGGTAGATGTTGAACTAATATTCTCCCTTGTGGGACTGTCTTGAACAATGAAGGGCGTATGTCCAAAACGTCAACTCTCCTGCTCCTCTCCTGCCTGACCTGCTGTGCTTTTCCAGCAGCACCATTTTCGAGTCTTGAACGAAAGATCATAGACATAGAGTGAGGAGCTGGGTTCAAACCTGAGATGGGGAGAAAGTACTTCTCTCAAAGGGTTGTGAACCTGTGGAATGTATTGCCCCTAAGTGCAATGAAGGCAGTATCAATCAACAGATTCAAGAAAGAATTTGAGATGTTTCTGATAAAGAAGTGGGATAAAGGGCTAGAGGGAGCAGGCAGAAAAGTGAAGTTGACACCAGGATAAGATCAGCCATGATCATGTTAAATGGCAGAGCAGACTTGAAAAGCTGAATTACCTATTCAGTTGCCCATCCAGATGCCTTTTAAATGTTGAATTTTTTTCCGCCTCCACCACTTCCTCTGGCAGCAAATCGTTCCATTCCCATACCACTCTCTGCATGCAAGAAATTACCCCTCAGGTCTTTTTTAAATGTCTCCCCACTCACCTTAAATCTATGCCCTCTAGTTTTGGACCACCCCAACCTAGGAAAAAGACCTGGGCTATTCACCCTATCCATAAACCTCTGTAAGGTCAGCCCCTCAGCCTCTACATTGCAGGGAAAAATGCCCCAGTCTATTTACCCTCTACTTGAAACTCAAACTCTCCAGTCCCAGTAACATCCTTGTAAACCTTTTGTGCACGTTGTCAAGTTTAGTAACATCCTTCCGATAGGATGGCCAGAATCATGTGCAGTATTCTAAAAGTGGCCTCACTAATGTCCTGTACAACCGCAACATGACATCACAACTCCTATACTCTTTTTCCAGCTATTTCTGATTTTGTCTGTTATTTTTAAACATTGGCTCCTAGTTTTCAAATCTTCCACAAGAGGAAATATTTTTTCTATATCCACCCTATCAAGACCATTGAAGCTCTTATACATTTCGACAAAGTCATATCTTACACTTCTAAACTCCAATGGATACAAGCCTAGCCAGCGCAACATTTCCTCAAAAGACAATTCCAGGTCTAGGTCTGGGTAAAACGTCTCTGAGTTTCTGCTAATGTATTTACATTGTTTCCTAAATAAGGAGACCAATAGCACATAATACTGTGCTTTGAATACTGATGGGGGTGTGGTTCAATGCAGTCAGAGTTATATCAATGGCATAATGAACAACTCAGGGAGATTTGCTAGTTTATTGGTAAGTGTTTAAAATAAATTGGCAGAGTGATGGGAACCTCAGAGGGAGCACAGATTCAAGGCAAGCCAAACTGGAAAAAGAAACAAGTGTAGCCAGTAAACGTACAAGACAGACATTGGCAAGATCAGATAGGATAAAATTAAGAATAGTGATTTAAAAAAAGCTGAATTAAATGAACATAGAAGTTATGCAATACAGGTTTATATGAAATATAAATAGCATTGCTCCTTTGTCAGGTGGAGCGCTCAAAAAGTGTGTGATTTCAAATAAACCTGTTGGACTGGAAACTGTGTTGTGTGACTTCTGACCTTGTCCACCTCAGTCTACCACTGGCACCCAGGGGAGGCAAAGGACTCATGGTATTCTCGCTTGACTGTTAATCCAGAGATCCAGGTAATGTTCTGGGGACCCAGGTTCGAATCCCACCACAGCAAATGGTGTAATTTGAACTCAGTAAAGCCTGGTACTGAGAGTCTAATGATGACTGTGAATCCATTCTCAATTGTTGGAAAAACAATCCGCTTCATTTATGTCCTTTAGTGAAGAAATCTGCCATCCTTACCTAGTCTGGCCTACATGTGACTCCAGACACACAGCAATGGGGTTGACTCTTAACTGCCCTCTGGGCAATAAATGCTGGCTTGGCCAGCGATGCCCTCATCCCATGAATGAATTAAAAAAACCTCCATATCATAAATGAACATAGCATTTGCTAAAAGGGTGCTGATTTGTTTCCACAACTTAAAGTAAATGGATGTGCTTTAATTGTCATAATAAAGAAGTGGCTGCAGGGTGACTGAGATTGGGAAGTGAAAATTCAATGATCTTGTATATTTAGGAGGGATAAGCAAGAGGAAAAAGATTGGTAGCACTCCTAATAAGGGATGACACCAGTACACTTGTAAGAGAAAACCCGGTTGAAGAATCAAATTGTGGATTCAGTTTAGGGGGAGCTAAGAAACAGCAAGGTGAGAGTTTATTTTTTAATATAACACCAAATAGCAGTGTTAATGATGGGCATGCTATGAATCAGGAAATTGGAAATGCATGGAATGTACTCCAGTAATAATGGACAAATTTAATTTGCATATCGATTGGGTTGCAAGTCAGCAGTAATGCTAGGAACAATGAATTCCTGTAGTACTTTTTATGAGTGGTGTTTTTGAAATATGGAAAATATAGAATGCAGGGAAATAGATGGTGACATCTTGAAAAATGTCCAAATTACAGAGGAGGAAGTGCTGGATGTCTTGAAACACATAAAAGTGGATAAATCCCAGGACCTGATCAGGTGTACCCTAGAACTCTGTGGGTAGCTAGGGAAGTGATTGCTGGGCCTCTTGCTGAGATATTTGTATCATCGATAGTCACAGGTGCCGGAAGACTGGAGGTTGGCTAATGTGGTGATACTGTTTAAAAAGGTTGGTAAGGACAAGCCAGGGACCTATAGACCAGTGAGCCTGACGTCGGTGGTCGGCAAGTTGTTCGAGGGAATCCTGAGGGACAGTGTTAAACATGTATTTGGAATGGCAAGGACTGAATAGGGATAGTCAGCATGGCTTTGTGCATGTAAAATCATGTCTCACAAATATGATTGAGTTTTTTGAGGAAGTAACAAAGAGGATTGATGAGAGCAGAGCCGTAAAATTTCCAGCTCTGATCTCCAGCATCTGCAGACCTCACTTTCTCCGCATGTAAAATCATGTCTCACAAATATGATTGAGTTTTTTGAGGAAGTAACAAAGAGGATTGATGAGAGCAGAGCCGTAAATATGATCTATATGGACTTCAGTAAGGCATTCAACAAGGTTCCCCATGGGAGACTGGTTTGCACGGTTAGATTTCATGGAATACAAGAGACATAGTCATTTGGATAGAGAACTATCTAGAGTACAAGACAGAGAGTGGTGGTGGATTGTTTTTCAGACTGGAGGCCTGTGACCAGTGGAGTGCCACAAGGATCGGTGCTGGGTCCACTACTTTTTTTATTATTTTTATAAATTATTTGGATGTGAGCATAAGAGGTATAGTTAGTTTGCAGATGACACCAAAATTGGAGGTATAGTGGACAGTGAAGAAGATTACCTCAGATTACAATGGGATCTTGATCAGATGGGCCAATGGGCTGAGAAGTGGCAAATGGTGTTTAACTTAGATAAGTGGCACGTGCTGCATTTTGGGAAAGCAAATCTTAGCAGGACTTATACACTTAATGGTATGTCCTAGGGAGTGTTGCTGACCAAAGAGATCTTAGAGTGCAAGTTCATAGCTTATTGAAAGTGGAGTCGCAGGTAGTTAGGATAGTGAAGGCAGTGTTTGATATGCTTTCCTTTATTGGTCAGAGTATTGAGTATAGGAGTTGGGAGGTCATGTGTGGCTGTATAGGACATTGGTTAGGCTGCTGTTGGAATATGGCGTGCAATTCTGGTCTCCTTCCTATCGGAAAGATGTTGTTACTTGAAAGGGTTCAGAAAAAATTTACAAGGATGTTGCCAGGGTTGGAGGATTTGAGCTATAGGGAAAGGTTGAGTAGCTGGGGCTGTTTTCCAGGGAGCGTCGGAGGCTGAGGGATGACCTTACAGAGGTTTATAAAATTATGAGGATTAATAAACAAAGTCTCTTCTCTGGGGTGGGGGAGTCAGAACTAGAGGGCATAGGTTTAGGGTGAGAGGGGAAAGATATAAAAGAGACCTAAGGGGCAACTTTTTCACACAGAGGTATGGTACATGTATGGAATGAACTGCCAGAGGAAGTGGTGGAGGTTAGTAGAATTGCAACACTTAAAAGACATCTGGATGGATATATGACTAGAAAGTGTTTGGAGGGATATGGGCTGGGTACTGGCAGGTGGGACTAGATTGGGTTGGGTTTTTTTTGGTTGGCATGGAAAGTTGGACTGAAGGGTCTGTACTGTGCTGTACATCTCTATGACTCTACAACAGTATGTTGAGGATTCAACTAGAGATTACATTATTTTGCATTTGATTTAATGAAGCTCATTAATAAAGTTGCCACAAAAGAATCCTTGGAAAATAATGACAATGATATTCACACGAAGTTCAAATGCAACATATTTCATTCTGAAACTAAGGTCATAAATCTGAACAAAGGAAACTATGAGGGCATGGGGGCAGGTTGGCTGTGGTGGATTGGAAATACGCTAAAAGATTTGATGGTAGACATGCAGTGTATTTAAATAAACAATATAAGGCTACAAAAGATGTACTTTCCTCCAAGGTACACATATAAAATAAAAAAGGTATCTCAATGATGGTTAATGAAAGCAGTTAAAACTGAATTTTCGCAAAGGAAGAGGCTTGTCAGGATGCCAAAAATAATAGCAAGCCTGAGGTATGAGAACAGTTTACGACCTCGGAGAACTGGCAAGAAAAGTGAAAAGAGAATTTTAATGCAGGCTACCAAGAAATGTAAAAAGGAGTGTAAACGCTTTTATCAATATGTGAAAGGAAAAGGATTAGCAAAGATAAATGTGGGAGACAGGAGAATGTATTGTGGAGAACATGGCAATGGTAGAGACATTAAGTTACTTAACTCTGTGTCTGCAATCATTGAAAAAGATAGAAAATTGCTGATGATATTGATTTCCACTAATTTATTTTAACAGGTTTTTTTTGGGAGGGTGATGATGCCATCTTGTGGTCCACCATCTGACTACAGTGTACTAGAAGAATCCCTCAGTGCTTCCTCCTTGAATTAACGGTTTTGGCCCCAGATTTCTGGCAATTGTTTTATTCCTCACACCTACTTCGGAATCATCTTCAGTCAATTTATTCTTTAAAGCTCTGTCCGCACAACATCCTGCGAGATGATATAGACCCATAAAAATGGTATCTATTGATCCTCCCCTATCTATTCCCCTTTCTTCAAGTAAATTTATTTTGGAGTTAAAGTACGCATTGAATGCATTTATACACGGGTCCGGGTGTGCTCTGGGTTTGGGGTCCGGGTCCGTGGTCTGGGGTCTGGGGTCTGAGTCTGGGGTCTAGGGTCTGGGTCCAGGATCTGGGTCCGGGGTCTGGCTCCAGGGTCTGGCTCCGGGGTCTGGGGTCTGGGTCTGGGGTCAGGGTCCAGGGTCTGGCTCCAGCATCTGGATCCAGGGTCTGGGATGGGTTCTGGGGTCTGGGTCCGGATCTGGGGTCTGGGGTCTGGGTCTGGGGTCAGGGTCCAGGGTCTGGCTCCAGCATCTGGATCCAGGGTCTGGGATGGGTTCTGGGGTCTGGGTCCGGGATCCGGGATCTGGGGTCTGGGGTCTGGGGTCTGGGTCCGGGATCTGGGTCTGGGTCTAGGGTCTGGGTCTGGGGGGTGG
>NC_057731.1:43464464-43465084 GCF_004010195.1 Chiloscyllium plagiosum | reverse complement strand
GGGATCTGGGATCTGGGTCTGGGGTCCGGGGTTTGGGTCTGGGGTCTGGGTCCGGGGTCTGGATTCTGGGGTCTGGGTCCGGAGTCCAGGTCTGGAGTCTGGGGTCTGGGTCTGGGGTCCGGGGTCTGGTGTCTGGGACAGGGGTCTGGGGTCCGGGGTCTGGGTCTGGGGTCGGGATTTGGGTCCGGGGTCCGGGGTCCGGGGTCTGGGTTCGTGGTCTGGCGTCTGGTGGCTGGGGTCTGAGTCCGGGGTCCGGGGTCTGTGGTCTGGGTCTAGGGTATGGGTCTGGGTCAGGAGTCCGTGGTCCGGGGCCTGGTGTCTGGGGTCCGGGGTCTGGTGTCTGGGGTCTGGGTACGAGGTTTGGGGTCTGGGTCCGGGGTCCGGGGTCTGTGGTCTGGGTCTAGGGTCTGGGTCTGGGTCAGCAGTCCGGGGTCCGGGGCCTGGTGTCTGGGGTCTGGAGTCTGGGATCTGTGGTCTGGGTCTGGGGTCTGGGATCTGGGTCTGGTTCCTGGGTCTGGATCCGGGGTCCAGGATTGGGGTCCGGGATCTGGGTCCGGGGTCTATGGTCTGGGTCTGGGGTCTGGGGTCTGGGGTCTTGGTCTGGGGTCTGGGGTCTGGGT
>NC_057731.1:43462662-43464444 GCF_004010195.1 Chiloscyllium plagiosum | reverse complement strand
TCTGGGGTCTGGGGTCTGGGTCTGGGTCCGGTTCTGGGGTCTGGGGTGTGGGGCCTGGGTCTGGATCCGGGATCTGGGGTCTGGGTCCGGGATTTGGGGTCTGGGGACTGGTGTCTGGTGTCTCGGTCCAGGCTCTGGAATCTGGGTCTGGGATCTAGGGTCTGGATCCATGGTCTGGGGTCTGTGGTCCGGGGTCTGGGGTCTGGCTCTGGGTCCGGGATCCGGATCCGGGATCCGGGATCTGGGGTCTGGGGTCTGGGACCGGGGTCTGGGGTCTAGGGACTGGGTCTGGAGTCTGGGGTCTGGGTCCTGGGTCTGGTGATTGGGGTCTGGGTCTGGGGTCTGGGTCTGGGGTCTGGGTTCTGGGTCTTGGGTCTGGGGTCCGGGGTCTGGGGACTGAGTCTGGGTGCAGAATCTGGGTCCGGGGTGTGGGTCTGGGGTCTGGGGTCCGGGTCCTGGGTCTGGCATCTGGGGTCTGGGTCCTGGGTCTGGCGTCTGGGGTCTAGGATCTGGGTCTGGGGTCTGGGGCCTGGGTCCTGGGTCTGGGGTCTGGGGTCTGGGGTCTGTTTCCGGGTCCGGGATCTGGTTCCTGGGTCTGGGTCCGGGGTCTGGGGTCAGGGTCCAGGCTCCGGAATCTGGGTCTGGGATCTAGGGTCTGGATCCATGGTCTGGGGTCTGGGGTCTGGGTCCGGAGTCTGGGGTCTGGCTCTGGGTCTGGGATCCGGATCCGGGATCCGGGATCTGGGGTCTGGGTCCGGGATCTGGGGTCTGGGGTCTGGGTCTGGGGTCTGGGTCCTGGGTCCTGGGTCCTGGGTCTGGGGTCTGGGGTCTGGGGTCTGAGTCTGGGTCCAGAATCTGGCTCCGGGATCTGGATCTGGGGTCCAGGGTCTGGGTCTGTGGTCTGGGGTCTGGTTCTGGGGTCTGGGTCCTGGGTTTGGCGTCTGGGGTCTGGGTCTGGGGCCTGGGTCCTGGGGTCTGTGGTGTGAGGCTGGGGTCTGGGTCCGGGGTCTGGGTTCTGGGGTCTGGGTCCGGGGTCTGGGTCCTGGGTCTGGGGTCTGGGGTCTGGGGTCTGAGTCTGGGTCCAGAATCTGCGTCCGGGGTCTGGGTCTTGGGTCCAGGGTCTGGGTCTGTGGTCTGTGGTCTGTGGTCTGAGGTCTGGGGTCTGGGGTCTGGGTCCTGGGTCTGGCGTCTGGGGTCTGGGTCTGGGGCCTGGGTCCTGGGGTCTGTGGTGTGAGACTGGGGTCTGGCTCCGGGGTCTGGGTTCTGGGGTCTGGGTCCGAGGTATGGGTCCTGGGTCTGGGGTCTGGGGTCTGGGGTCTGAGTCTGGGTCCAGAATCTGTCTGGGGTCTGGGTCTGGGGTCTGGGGTCCGGGGTCTGGGTCTGGGGTCTGTTTTCCGGGGTCTTGGTCCGGAGTCCGGGATCTGGGTCTGGGGTCTGGATCCTGGGTCTGGGGTCCGGGGTCTGGAGTCCAGGGTGCGGGGTCCGGTGTCTGGGGTCTGGGGTCTGTGGACTGGGTCTGAGGTCTGTGGTCTGGGGTCTGGGTCCGGGGTCCGGGTCTGGGTCCAGGGTCTGGGGTCTGAATCTGGGTCTGGATCCGGGGTCCAGGGTCCGAGGTCCTGGGTCCGGGCTCTGGGGTCTGGGGATCTGGGGCCGGGGTCCGGGTCTGGGCTCTGTGATATGGGTCTGGAGTCTGGGGATCTGGGTCTGGGGATCTGTGGTCTAGGATGGGGTCTGGGTCCTGGGTCTGGGGTCTGGGGTCTGGGGTCTGGGGTCTGGGGTCTC
>NC_057731.1:43461102-43462543 GCF_004010195.1 Chiloscyllium plagiosum | reverse complement strand
CCGGGGTCTGGGTCTGGGGTCTGGGTCCGGGGTCCAGGTCTGGGGTCTGGGGTCCGGGGTCTGGTGTCTGGGATAGGGGTCTGGGTCCGGGGTCCGGGGTCTGGGGTCCGGGATCTGGGGTCTGGGACTAGGGTCTGGGTTCCGGGGTCTGGATTTGTGTCCGGGGTCCGGTGTCAGGGGTCTGGGTCCGTGGTCCGGGGTCTGGTGGCTGGGATCTGTGTCCAGGGTCCGGGGTCTGTGGTCAGGGTCTAGGGTCTGGGTCTGGGTCAGGAGTCCGGGATCCGGGACCTGGCGTCTGGGGTCTGGGGTCACGGGTCCGGGGTCTGGTGTCTGGGGTCTGGGTACGAGATTTGGGGTCTGGGTCCGGGGTCTATGGTCTGGGTCTAGGGTCTGTGTCTGGGTCAGGAGTCCGGGTCCGGGGCCTGGTGTCTGGGGTCTGGGATCTGGGATCTGGGATCTGTGGACTGCGTCTGGGGTCTGGGGTCTGGGGTCTGGGTCTGGTTCCTGGGTCTGGGTCTGGGGTCTGGATCCGGGGTCTGGGTCTGGGGTCTATGGTCTGGGTCTGGGGTCTATGGTCTGGGTCTGGGATCTGGGGTCTGGGTCTGGGATCTGGGGTCTGGGTCTGGGTCCGGGGTCTGGGGTCTGGATCCGGTGTCCAGGGTCCACGGTCTGGTGTCTGGGTCTGGGTCTGCGGTCCGGGGTCCGGGGTCTGGTGTCTGGGACAGAGGTCTGGGTCCGGGATCCGGGGTCCAGGGTCTGGGGTCTGGGGTCTGGGATCTGGGGTCTGGGATCTGGGGTCTGGGGGTCTGGGGTCTGGGATCTGGGGTCTGGGATCTGGGGTCTGGGACTGGGGTCTGGTGTCCGGGGTCTGGGTCTGGGGTCTGGGTCCGGGGTCCAGGTCTGGGGTCTGGGGTCCGGGGTCTGGTGTCTGGGACTGGGGTCTGGGTCCGGGATCCGGGGTCTGGGGTCCGGGACCTGGGGTCTGGGACTAGGGACTGGGTTCCGGGGTCTGGATTTGTGTCCGGGGTCTGGGGTCCGGGGTCTGGGTCCGTGGTCCGGGGTCTGGTGGCTGGGATCTGAGTCCAGGGTCCGGGGTCTGTGGTCAGGGTCTAGGGTCTGGGCCTGGGTCAGGAGTCCGGGGTCCGGGACCTGGCGTCTGGGGTCTCGGGTCCGGGATCTGGTGTCTGGGGTCTAGGTACGAGATTTGGGGTCTGGGTCCGGGGTCCGGGGTCTGTGGTCTGGGTCTAGGGTCTGTGTCTGGGTCAGGAGTCCGGGTCCGGGGCCTGGTGTCTGGGGTCTGGGGTCTGGGGTCTGGGATCTGTGGTCTGCGTCTGGGGTCTGGGGTCTGGGTCTGGTTCCTGGGTCTGGGTCTGGGGTCTGGATCCGGGGTCTGGGTCTGGGGTCTATGGTCTGGGTCTGGGGTCTATGGTCTGGGTCTGGG
>NC_057731.1:43452955-43455402 GCF_004010195.1 Chiloscyllium plagiosum | reverse complement strand
GGGTCTGGGGTCTGGTCTGGGTCTAGGGTCGGGGGTCTGGGGTCTGGGGTCTGGGTCTGCGTCCAGGGTCTAAGGTCTGTGGTCTGGGTTTGTGGTCTGGGAGCTGGGGTCCATGGAGTGAGGCTGGGGTCTGGGTCCTCGGTCTGAGTTCCGGGGTCTGGGGTCTGGGTCCGGGGACCAGGGTCCAGGGTCCAGGGTCTGTCTGGGGTCCGGGTTCTGGGGTCTGGTGTCTGGGACAGGGGTCTGGGTCCGGGGTCCGTGGTCTGGGGTCCAGGATCTGGGATCTGGATCTGGGGTCTAGGGTCCGGGGTTTGGGTCTGGGTCCGGGGTCTGGGTCTGAGTCAGGAGTCCGTGGTCTGGCATCTGGGTCTGGGGTCCGGGGTCTGGGGTCTAGGGTCTGGGTCTGAGGTCTGGGGTCTGGGTCCGGGGTCCGGAGTCTGGGGTCTGGGACCACAGTCCGGAGTGTGAGACTGGGGTCTGGGTCCGGGGTCCAGGGGCTGGGGTCTGGTTCCGGGGTCTGGGGTCCGGGTCTGGGGTCTGGGTCCGGGGTCCGGGGTCTGTGGTCTGGGTCTGGGGTCTGGGGTCTGCGTCTGGGTCCAGGGTCCGGGGTCTGGAGTCTGGGGTCCATGGTGTGAGGCTGAGGTCTGGGTCCGGGGTCTGGGGTCTGAGGTCTGAGGTCTGGGGTCTGGGGTCTGGCGTCTGGGTCCGGGGTCCGGGGTGTGAGGGCTGGGGTCTGGGTCCGGGGTCCGGGGTCTGCGGTCTGGGGTCTGGGGTCAAGTGTTTTGATTCTGGGTCCGGGGTCCGGCATCTGGGGTCTGGAGTCTGGGGTCCGTGGTGTGAGTTTGGGTCTGGGGTCTGGGTCCGGGGTCTGGTTCTAGAGTCTGCGTCCGGGATCCGGGGTCCGTGGTCTGGGGTCTGTTGTCCGGGGTCTGGGTCCGTGGTCTGGGGTCTGGGGTCTGTTGTCCGGGTCCGGGGTCTGTGTCCAGAGTCCGGGGTCTGGGGTCTGGTTCCGTGGTCTGGGTCTGGGTCCGGGGTCCATGGTCTGTGGTCCGGGGTCCAGGTCCGGGGTCCGTTGTCCGGGATCTGGTTCCGGGGTCCGGGGTCTGGGTCCGGTATCTGGGCTCTGGGGTCTGTTCCGGGGTCCGGGCTCTGGGGTCTGGGTCCGGGGTCTGGGGTCTGGAGTCTGGGGTCTGGAGTCTGGGGTCTGCGGTCTAGGTCCGGTGTCCGGGGTCTGGGTCCGGGATCCGGGGTCTGGGTCCAGGGTCTGGGGTCTAGACTCTGGTCCAGGGTCTGGGTCCAGGGTCCGGGGTCTGTGGTCTGGGTCTGGTGTTTGGGTCTGGGTCCGGGGTCCGGGGTCAGGGTCTGGGGTCTGGGTCCGGAGTCTGGGGTCCGGGGTCTGTGGTCTGGGGTCGGTGGTCTGGGACTGTGGTCTGGATCTGGGTCCGGGATCTGGGGTCTGGGATCTGTGGTCTGGGGTCTGGCTCTGGGTCTGGGGTCTGGGGTCTGGGGTCGGTCTGGGGTCTGTGGTCTGGAGTGTGGGGCCGGCTTCTGGGTCTGGGTCCGGGGTCTGGGGTCTGGGTCCGGAGTCTGGGTCCAGGATCTGGGGTCTGGGGTCTAGGGTCTAGACTCTGGTCCAGGGTCTGGGTCCGGGGTCCGGGGTCTGTGGTCTGGGTCTGGTGTTTGGGTCTGGGGTCTGGGTCCGGAGTCTGGGGTCTGGGGTCTGGGGTCTGGCTCTAGGGTCTGGGGTCAGGGACTGTGGTCTGGGTCTGGGATCTGTGATCTGGGGTCCAGGTTTGGGGTCTGGGGTCTGGGTACGAGGTTTGGGGTCTGAGGTCCGGAGTCCGGGGTCTGTGGTCTGGGTCCTGGGTCTGGGTCTGGGTCAGGAGTCCGGGGTCCGGGGTCCGGGGCCTGGTGTCTGGGGTCTGGGGTCTGGGATCTGTGGTCTGCGTCTGGGGTCTGGTTCCTGGGTCTGGATCCGGGGTCCGGGATCGGGGTCTGGGATCTGGGTCCGGGGTCTGGGTCCGGGGTCTATGGTCTGGGTCTGGGGTCTGGGGTCTGGGGTCTCAGTCTGGGTCCGGGGTCTGGAGTCTGGGTTCTGGGATCTGGGTCTGGGTCCGGTTCTGGGGTCTGGGTGTGGGGTCTGCGGCGTGGGGTCTGGGTCTGGATCCGGGATCTGGGGTCTGGGTCCGGGATTTGGGGTCTGGGGTCTGGGTCCGGGTCCGGGATCTGGGTCCTGGGTCTGGGTCCGGGGGTCTGGGGTCTGCGGCCTGGGGTCTGGGATCCGGGGTCTGGGGTCCAGGGTCCGAGGTCTGGTGTCTGGAGTCTGGGTCCGGGGTCCGGTGTCTGGAGTCTGGGGTCTGTGTCCGGGGTCTGGGGTCTGGGGTCCAGGATCCGTGGTGTGAGGCTGGGGTCTGGGTCCGGGGTCCGGGGTCTGGGGTCTGCGGTCT
>NC_057731.1:43448576-43452455 GCF_004010195.1 Chiloscyllium plagiosum | reverse complement strand
GTTTCGGGCTCCAGGTCTGGATTCGAGATCTGGGGTCTGGGGTCTGTGGTCTGGGTCTGGGGTCGGGGTGTGGGTCTGGGGTCTGTGGTCTGGGACTGGGATCTGGGTCCGGGCTGTGGGGCCGGGGTCCGTGATCTGTGTACAGGTTCCAGGGTCTGGGTCTGGGATCAGGGTCTCGGGTCTGGGTCCGGGGTTCGGGTTCTGTGGTCTGGGTGTGGGGTTGGGTCTGGGTCGGGGGTCTGTGGTCTGGGTCTGGGGTCGGGTCTGGTCTGGGTCTGGGGTCTGGGTCTGCGTTCAGGGTCTAGGGTCTGTGGTCTGGGTTTGTGGGCTGGGAGCTGGGGTCTGGGGTCCATGGAGTGAGGCTGGGGTCTGGGCCCTGGGTCTGGGTTCCGGGGTCTGGGGTCTGGGTCCGGGGTCCAGGGTCCAGGGTCTGAGTCTGGGGTCCGGGTTCCGGGGTCGGGTGTCTGGGACAGGGGTCTGCGTCTGGGGTCCGTGGTCTGGGGTCCAGGATCTGGGGTCTAGGGTCCGGGGTTTGGGTCTGGGGTCTGGGTTCCAGGGTCTGGGGTCTGGGTCTGGATCTGGGGTCCGGGGTCCGGGGTCTGGTGTCTGGGACAGGGGTCTGGGTCCGGGGTCTGGGGTCCGGGATCTGGGTCTGGGGTCTGGATTTGGGTCCGGGGTCCGGGGTCTGGGTCCGTGGTCCGGGGTCTGGTGTCTGGGGTCTGGGTCCGTGATCCGGGGTCTGGTGTCTGGGGTCTGAGTCCGGGGTCCGGGGTCTGGCGTCTGGGTCTGAGGTCCGGGGTCTGGGGTCTAGGGTCTGGTGTCTGGGGTCTGGGACCGCAGTCCGGAGTGTGAGGCTGGGGTCTGGGTCCGGGGTCCGGAGTCTGGAGTCTGGGGTCTGGGACCGCAGTCCGGAGTGTGAGGCTGGGGTCTGGGTCCGGGGTCTGGAGGTCTGGGACTGGGGTCTGGGTACGGAGTCCGGGGTCTGGGGTCCGAGATCTGGGGTCTGGGACTGGGTCCAGGAGACCGGGGTGTGGGGTTTGGGGTCCAGGGTCTGGGGTCTTGGGTCTGGGTCCGGGATCTGGGGTCTGGGTCCGGGGTCTGTGGTCTGGGTCTGGAGTCTGGATCTGGGTCGGGGGTCTAGGGTCTGGAGTCTGGGGTCTGGGGTCTTGGGTCTGGGGTTTGGGTTCTGTGTCCGGGGTCCGGGGTCTGGTCCGGGAACCGGGGTCTGCTGTCTGGGTCTGGGGTCCGTGGTGTGAGGCTGGGGTCTGGTTCCAGGGGGTCCGGGGTCCAGGGTCTGGGGTCTGGGGATCCGGGGTCTGGGGTCCGGGGTCTGGGGTCTGGGACTGGGGTCTAGGTCTGGAATCTGGGTCTGGGTCCAGGGTCTGGGTCCGGAGTCCGGGGTCTGGGGTGTGAGGATGGGTCTAAGGTCTGGTTCCGGGGTCCGGGTTCCGGGTCTGGATCCGGGGTCTGGGGTCTGGAATCTGGGTCTGGGTCCAGGGTCTGGGTCCGGAGTCCGGGGTCTGGGATGTGAGGATGGGTCTAAGGTCTGGTTCCGGGGTCCGGGGTCCGGGTCTGGATCCGGGGTCTGGGGTCTGTGTTCTGGGTCTGGGTCCGGGGTCCGGGGTGTGAGACTGGGGTCTGGTTCCGGGGTCCAGGTCTGGATCCGGGGTCTGGGGTCTGGGTCCGGGGTCTGGGTTTGGATCTGGAGTTTGGGTCTGGGGTTTGGGGTCCGGGTTCTGGGGTCTTGGGTCTGGGTCCGGGGTCTGTGGTCTGGGTCTGGGTCTGGGGTCCAGGGTTCTGTGATCTGGGTCTGGAGTCTGGATCTGGGTTCGGGGTCCGGATTCTGGAAACTGGGGTCTGTGGTCTGGGTCTGGGTCTGGGGTTCGGGGTCTGGGGTCTGGTTCCGGGGTCCAGGGTGTGGGGCTGGGCTCTGAGGTCTGGGGTCTGGGTCCGGGGTCTGGGATCTGGGGTCCGGGTCTGGGGCCCGTGGTCTGGTGTCTGGGTCTGGGTCCGGGGTCCTGGGTGTGAGGCTGGGCTCTGGGTCTGGGTCCTGGGGTTTGTGGTCTGAGTCCGGGGTCTGGGATCTGGGGTCCGGGTCTGGGGCCCGTGGTCTGGTGTCTGGGTCTGGGGTGTGTGGTTTGGGTCTGTGGTCTGGGTGCTGGGTCCGCAGTCCGGAGTGTGAGGCTGGGGTCTGGGTCTGCGACCAGGGTCTAGGGTCTGTGGGCTGGGGGCTGGGGTCTGGTTTCTGGGTTCTGGGGTCTGAGGTCTGGAGTCTGTGGAGTGAGGCTGGGGTCTGGGTCCTGGGTCTGGGTTCTGGGGTTTTGGTCTGGGGTCCGGGTCCGGGGTCTGGGGTCTGGGTCCAGGGTCTTGGGTCTGGGTCCGGGGTCCGATGTCTGGGGTCTGGCGTCTGTGGTCTGGGTCTGGGTCTGGGGTCTGGGGTGTGAGGCTGGAGACTGGGGTCTGGTTCCAGGGTCCGGGGTCCGGGTCTGGATCCGGGGTCTGGGGTCTGTGTTCTGGGTCTGGGTCCGGGGTCCGGGGTCCGGGGTGTGAGACTGGGGTCTGGTTCCAGGGTCCAGGTCTGGATCCGGGGTCTGGGGTCTAGGGTCTGTGGTCTGCTTCCGGGGTCGGGTGTGGGGCTGGGGTATGGGGTCTGGGGTCTGGAGTCTGGAGTCTGGGGTCTGGGTCTAGGTCCGGGGTCCGGGGTGTGAGGCTGGAGACTGGGGTCTGGTTCCGGTGTCCGGGGTCCGGGTCTGGATCCGGGATCTGGGGTCTGGGGTCTGTGTTCTGGGTCTGGGTCCGGGGTCCGAGGTGTGAGGCTGGGGTCTGGGGTCTGGTTCCGGGGTCCAGGTCTGGATCCGGGGTCTGTGGTTTAGGGTCTGTGGTCTGCTTCCGGGGTTGTGAGGCTGGAGACTGGGGTCTGGTTCCGGGGTCCGGGGTCCGGTTCTGGATCCGGGATCTGGGGTCTGGGGTCTGTGTTCTGGGTCTGGGTCCGAGGTGTGACGCTGGGGTCTGGGGTCTTGTTCCGGGGTCCAGGTCTGGATCCGGGGTCTGTGGTCTAGGGTCTGTGGTCTGCTTCCGGGGTTGGGGTGTGGGGCTGGGGTATGGGGTCTGGGGTCTGGAGTCTGGGGTCTGTGGTCTGGGACTGAGGTCTGGGGTCTGCGGTCTGGGGTCTGGGGTCTGGGTCTGGGGTCTTGGTCTGGGTCTGGGGTCCGGGGTGTGAGGCTGGTGTCTGGAGTCTGGTTCCGGGATCCGGGTCTGGATCCGGGGTCTGGGATCTGGGGTCTGTGGTCTGGGGTCTGGGTCCGGGGTGTGAGGCTGGGGTCTGGGGTCTGATTCCGGGGTCCAGAGTCGGGGTCTGGAGTCTGGGTCCAGGGTCGGGGTGTGGGGCTGGGGAGTGGGGTCTGGGGTCTGTGGTCTGGGACTGGGGTCTGGGTCCGGGGTCTGGGACCGGGGTCCGGGGTCTGGGGTCTGTGGTCTGTGGTCTGTGTCCGGGGTCCGGGATCTGAGGTCTGGGGTCTGGGTCTGAGTCTGGGTCCAGGGTCCAGGGTGTGAGGCTGGGGTCTGGGGTCTGGTCCCAGGGTCCAGGTCTGGATCCGGGATCTGGGGTCTGGTGTCTGTGGTCTGGGGTCTGGAGTCGGGGTGTGGGTCTGGGGTCTGGGGTCTGTGGTCTGAGACTGGGGTCTGGGTCCGGGGTGTGGGGCCGGGGTCCGGGGTCTGGGGTCTGTGATCTGTGTACGGGTTCCGGGGTCTGGGTCTGGGATCAGGGTCTCTGGTCTGGGTCTGGTTCTGGGGTCCGGGGTGTGGGGCTGGGGTCCGGGGTCCAGGGTCTGGGTCTGGGGTCTGGGCTCCGGGTTCCGGGTTCTGGGTCTGGGGTCTGGG
>NC_057731.1:43433680-43447408 GCF_004010195.1 Chiloscyllium plagiosum | reverse complement strand
CATGTGTTGCTGGAAAAGCGCAGCAGGTCAGGCAGCATCCAGGGAACAGGAGAATCGACGTTTCGGGCATAAGGCCTTCTTCCTGAAGAGGGTATTATGCCCGAAACGTCGATTCTCCTGCTCCTTGGACGCTGTCTGACCTGCTGCGCTTTTCCAGCAACACATTTTTAGCTCTGGGTTCGGGTCCGGGGTCCGGGTCCGGGTTCGGGTTCGGGTTCCAGGGTCCGGGGTTCGGGGTCCGGGGTCCGGGGTCTGGCTCTGGGTCTGGCTCTGGGTCCGGGTCTGGGTTCGGGGTCCGGGTTCGGGTTCCAGGGTCCGGGTCTGGGTCCGGGTCTGGGTTCGGGGTCCGGGGTCTGGCTCTGGGTCCGATGTCCGGGGTTCGGGGTCCGAGGTCCGGGGTCCGGGTCTAGGTCCGGGGTCTGGGTCTGGGTCTGGGTGTGCTCCGGAACCCGGTCCCGGGGGTGACTTCTCCCGATGGTCACCCTCCGGTTGTTTACGCCCTCGGCGGCCCGTTGTCATGGCACTGCCTTCCAACCAATAACAACCAGCTTTAACGCTGGGTGATCACTGAAGGAGCCTATCACCTGGTGTTTCCCTGTCACTAGGCAACGGCTGGAAGCCGGACCTGGGAGACAATAACGGAGTGAGGGAGAGAGATAGAGTTTAGAGAGGGACAGACAGATAGATAGATAGATAGATAGATAGATAGATAAGGGAAGGAGAGAGACAGAGAGGAAGGGAGATGGTGAAGTATTAAGAGAGAGAGGGATGAAATAGAGAGTAAGGTAGTGAGGGAAACAGAGGGAGAAACATAGTGAGGGAGTGTGATAGTGAAGGAAGGGGATAGTTAGGGGATATCATTTAGACAGGGAATGAGGGAGATGGTGAAAGAGAAAGTCCAAACAGGGAATGAGGACGAGAGAGTAAGATAATGAAGAGAAGTGAGAGGGAGAGATATAATGAGTGAGGGAGCAGTGTGATTTAGATAGGGAATGAGGAAGAAAATGTAAGAAGGAAGGAAATAGAGAGAACAGTGAAGCTGAGACTACTGAGTGACCCATTCCACTCTTTGGCCAATAACCCTGGTTCAAGGCAAGCTTTGGTCAGGACAAGGGGTGGAGATGGACAATGCAGACTCTCTATCTGTCAGGTGAGTCCTCAATAGCAACCACAAGGAGACCTTGTTTGCAGTTTCTACCTAAAAATAAATTATGAAAGAATATCTGCAAAACACTGAAGGAAGGCCTGCATGATTATGCAACATTTGACTCATTGAGCTAGAATCTGTCACATTTGTGTCATTTCTGATGTTGTAACTCACTATGTGTCTCCTCTCCTTTCACTCTTTTTGCCTTTTCCCATGAAAGTAAAATTAAATTCTAAGTTCTAGGGGTATTCATGCAACACTAGACCCTTCCCTCTATACAATTTCATGCCATGACCTCATCCTGCGTTATACCCTGGATCATCCTTCAAACTTCCATTCCAATCATAACCCCTCATAATTTTTTCACACTCGCTGGTTGCTTCTAATAAAGTCTGAAGAAATACTTAATGGAACAAGGGAAAAGATGAAGGATTTATTAATTAGGGAGTAATTGAGTGTGACTTGGTTGTAAGAATGCAGGGAGCTAGTGGGCTTTGTGGTACAGTAGTAATGTCCCTATAGCTGAGCTAGGTCTCCACAAGAAGCTAGGTTCAAGTCCCAATCTGCTCTAGAGGTATATAATAGTATTTCTGTGCAGGTTGATGAAAAATTATCTATGGGAAGCTATTATTCAGTGGGATGTAAGTTTTAAGAAGTGTGGTTAACTGAAATAAAACTCTTATGTGAAAAGTGTGGTTTTTGACTTTGTTTAAGTACAGTGTACATTTGGAATATAACAATGGTAACAGAAAGCAGTTGAGTCAAATTATAAAGTTTTGTGGTATGATTATCCATTCTGTTTTCTGAAGAAGGGCATTGTGACCAGTGGAAGAATGAAGTTACAACGTAGACCTAAATTACCTCTTTACTGAAGAGAAAACAAGCTAAGGACGTACTGCTTTTGTTAACATTTGAAGCAGGATGAGAACCAAGGTGATTGCTATTCAGAATTGGAGTCTGGTGGTTTGAACATGGATGAAGTTTGGACAGATTGTTAACTTTCATGGATAAAATTTATCAAAAAGATGATAAATTGGCTGCTTCTGAGGCATGATCAGATTTTGACAAATCTGGAAAGACCGATGTACTGAAAATGGAATTTATTAGATTGTTTGAAGTCTGCTGAAATTTGATTTGAGAATTCCTTGATCTCTATTGGCACTTAAGTTATTGAACTGTGACAAAGTATCAAGTATGGACAGATTCCTAGTTTTTGACGGGAGTGAAATTTGTAGATAAACATATATTATAATATTACAGAAAGTGGAGGATATAATGTTAGCAAATTAGCAAGACGATCTAAACACAGGTCGTAAGGGACAATATGAAAGGAGAACTGTACCAAATAGAAATGAGGATAGAAATGCAATGATAATTTTGAGAAGCAAGAGAAGTTTGAATTTACAACAAATGAACCCCAGAAATGCTCAAGGTGTAATCCAATTGATGTTTTAGTTGTGATTCAAAGAACCATTATGCCACAAATTATCACAAAGGGTATAATAAAGTATTCAAAACTATACCTGGGATGGAAGATCTGGAAAAAGAAGATAATGACACAGATCAAAGAGAGGACATTGTATTGGTCACAAGAAGTTTCAGCCCATTGATGAAAATGTTGGTGGCAAAGTTTTTCAGTTGTGCAATATTAGACAGAATGTAGGAGCAAATTACAACAGATGCTGGAACCTGTATTGAAAACAAAAAATGTTGGAAATCACAACAGTTAGACAGCATCCATGGAGAGAGAGCAAGCTAACGTTCGAGTCTAGATGACTGTTCATCATAGCTGACATGAAGTATGGATGGACAGCATTTATACAATGGTAGAGGGTGTGGAGTTGAAACTTTATTGCTGGAACAGCACAGCAGGTCAGGCAGCATCCAGGGAACAGGAGATTCGACGTTTCGGGCACAGGCCCTTCTTCAGGAATGGAGGCCCTTCTTCCTGAAGAAGGGCCTGTGCCCAAAACGTCGAATCTCCTGTTCCCTGGATGCTGCCTGACCTGCTGTGCTGTTCCAGCAATAAAGTTTCAACTTTGATCTCCAGCATCTGCAGACCTCACTTTCTCCTAGAGGGTGTGGAGTGCTGGGGTGAAAAGGCGTTTGATAGTGCAGATTAAATGACCAGATTATGAGAATTGCAGAACAATGATGTGTCTAACTGCCAAACAGGAAAAAAACAGACAGTCCCACTGGAGTTGAGGGAAGGGAGAGAGGACATGGTGACAGAGAATGTAAAACAAGTAAAGCTAAAAGAAAGGGCAGGAAAGGGAGTGGGTTCACAATCTGAATGTGTTGTACTCAATACTGAGTCCAGAAGGCTGTAAAGTGCCTAATCTGAAGATGAAATGTTGTTCCTCCAGTTTGTGCTGTGATTCACTGGAGCATTGCAGCATGCTGAGGGCAGACAAATGATCATGCGAGCATGGAGAGGTTGGACAGAAGGGTCTGTTTCCATGCTGCACATCTTTATGACTCTATGTTAAATTTGTATCAATAAAAATCTGGGAATTTAGAAAAGCCAGCCAAAATTTGATTGCTTGTTGAATAAAACCCATCTGATTCTTTAATGTTCTTTAGGGAAAGAAATGTATTGCCATTTCTGCCTAGTCAAAGGAGTGGGTATGGGCACCCACATAGGTCCCAGGTGTGCCTGCCTCTTTATGGGGTATGTGGAACAATCTTTGCTCCAGTCTAACACTAGCACCCTCCCACAACTCTTTTTCTCGGTACTTCATTGACTGTTTTGGTGCTGCTTCATGTTCCTGTCTGGACCTTGAAAAATGTGATCATTTTGCCTCCAATTTCCACCCTTCTATAACTTGCATAAGGTCCTTCTCTGACACTTCTCTTCCCTTCCTTGATCTCTCTGTGTTCAAATGACTGGCTATGGGAAGGTTGGGGTTATACTTGCGCATGGACTGGAGGTGTTCTGCAAAGCGGTCAGCCAGTCTGCATTTGTTTTTTGCAATGTAGAGTCGGCCACATTGGGTGCAGCGAATGCAATACATCAGATTAGAGGAAGTACAGGTGAAATGCTGCATCACCTGGAAAGACTGTTTCGGGCTTTGGATGGTGAACAGAGAGAAGGTGAATTGGCAGGTGTTGCATCTTCTGCGGGTACATGGAAAAATGCCATGGGAAGGGAGTAAGGAATTGTGTGTTTCCAGAGGGAAGGCTTCTGCAAAATGGGAGGGGCAGTGAAGGGAGGATGTGTTTGGTGGTGGCTATCTGCTGAAGTTGTCTGAAATGGAGAAGAATGATCCTTTGAATGCAGAGGCTTGTAGGATGAAAAGTGAGGACAAGGAAGATCCGATCACTGTGTTGTGAATGATGGGAAGGGGCAAGGGCAGAAACAGCATTTAGGTCGGATGTGGTTGAGGGCCCTTCAATCACAGTGGTGGGAAACCACAGTTATAAAAGATGGAAACCATGTTAGCAGTGCTATTTTGGCATCATCAAAACAGATATGACATAGGCAAAGGAACTGGGAGAATGGGATGAAATCCTTGCAGGATGTGGCATGTGAAGAGCTGTAGTGTAGATAGCTATGGGCGTCAGTGGCTATGTAGTGGATGACAGTGGACATTTTATTCCTCGAAACGGAGACAGAGAGGTCAAGGAAGGGAAGAGAAGTGTCAGAGAAGGACCTTATGCAAGTTATAGAAGGGTGGAAATTGGAGGCAAAATGATCACATTTTTCAAGGTCCAGACAGGAACATGAAGCAGCACCAAAACAGTCAATGAAGTACCGAGAAAAAGAGTTGTGGGAGGGTGCTAGTGTAAGACTGGAGCAAAGATTGTTCCACATACCCCATAAAGAGGCAGGCACACCTGGGACCTATGTGGGTGCCCATATCCACTCCTTTGACTAGGCAGAAGTGGCAATACATTTCTTTCCCTAAAGAACATTAAAGAATCAGATGGGTTTTATTCAACAAGCAATCAAATTTTGGCTGGCTTTTCTAAATTCCCAGATTTTTATTGATACAAATTTAACATAGAGTCATAAAGATGTGCAGCATGGAAACAGACCCTTCAGTCCAACCTGTCCATGTCAACCATGGTGGGATGTGAAGCCATGAGCTAGAGCATTAGCCCTGGATTACTAGCCTCATGTCACTGCCATCACAGAGGAAGTGTACTGGTTGCTGAAGTTCCTGAGATGTGCCTGGGAATGTTTTTATTACATTAAGGCGTATTCTTATTGGTTAAGGTGGAGTGCAAGTGAGGGACCATTAAGCATTTAGTTTGACTGGGCTGCAGGTCTGTTCATTTTCGCCTTTTATATCCTTCAGGTGGGTGAAAGGTTACACACCACAGAAGGTGCTTTTTGTGAACAATAACACAATATGTTACCCTTGTGGAAACTTTCTGATCTTCATGGACATAAACACAAAGAAGGAGAAGGTGCTGCAATGCGAGAATGGGAGTATTGGAGTTTTCACGACCAACAGTACCAAAAGTATTGTTGCCTTTGCAGAGCAGCGGTTAAAGCCATTCATAAATCTGTACAGCTTTCCTGAGCTGACCAAGACTTCTGTCCTCACGGGTATGTGCTGTTACTCTTCAAAATCAAGCATTCAACAAATGGTCTTGGTATAAATGCATTAAGCTCCACGTGCTTTTGTGATGTTACACATATGCTTTACACCACAATTACAGTGATAGAGTGCATGGCAGCAGAAACAATCAAACTGTGGAAACTTCACTGGCTTTGAAAGATTTTCAAGGCATCAGTCTGCAGCACATTCTGTAGTCTCTCCTATTATGTATATTGTATGATAATCCCGAGTTTCAATCCTGTTATGTTTCAACTTGACTTCATTTCCCTTTCATGTCCCTTTATTATTTGCTAGCAAAGGCTTTGTTTACACTAAATTTAATGCATACTATACCTGTTAATATGCCTCATAGGGGTAGCACATTGGAAAAGAAGCCCTGCTATTTCCAGAATCGGACAAAAATAGCAAGTAAGAAGAATCCCCAGTTTACCTATTTTTTTAGACCCAGGTTGACAGAAAGCATGGGTCAGGTTGCTGTACTTAATGATAACTGCTACCTATTACAAATAAATAGATTCTAACTACAGATAAACAATTATGAACAATTGACACATAACTTTACTAATTAGAACTCTAACCCACTTGTAAAACTCCCCCTCTATACACATACACAGACAGACACAAAAAAGGGGGTGTTATGGTTGGAGAGAAAGACTGGGGAGAGAGTCCATCACTTCCTGGTCACATGGTTTGCTAAGGTGATCATTTGGCCAATCTGAACCCTACTTCTTGATCTTCCTTTTCAGGTACTTTCATGTTTTTTTCCCCCCAGGAGGACAGGGTGACTGGTTCACACTTGTTAAAATCACTGATTTATTAATTACAGGTCACAATTTACAGCAACTGATGAGGGGAAATAAACTAGCTATTTTCAGGCTTGAGATGCTTGTAACTTTGAGTGAAACAGCTTGTTTCCTTTCAGAGGTCCGATGGTTCTGATCTGAACATTCATACACCCAAGCTGTTTAATTATCTGGGAGCCAATCACATAGTTGCTGAATGTAGGAAGCTTTTGTTGTCAATAACTGGTCATAAGTCCAGAGACCAATTGGACATTTGTTGCTAGCCGAAGCTCTATTCATACACAATCCCCTAACTTCAGCTTGTCTCTAATGAGACTTTCTGCATTGCTTAAAGCAATAACTACGTAAATAGCACTTTCAATTAGTGTCAGGTAACTTGCTTTAAAAGTGCCATAATCCTTTGCTGTTAAAGCAGTTCTTTTCCCATTTCAGACCATAATCAAAATGTAGATAAATAACAAGTTACCATTTTTAAACTGACCTGGGAGTGTTTGATGGGGACAGTGCAGGCAATGGTTTACTCTATCTAACCCCATGTTGTACCTGCCCTGGGAGTGTTTGATGGGATGGTGTAGAGGGACCTCTACTGAATATCAAACTCTGTTGTACCTGTCCTGGGAATGTTTCATGGGGACAGTATAAGGCTATAAGATGTAGGAGCAGAAGCAGGTCATGCAGCCTATTGAGTCGACTCTGCCATCAATTAGATGATCATTGATCTGATAATCCTCAACTCCAATTTTTTGCCTTCCCCTCCCAACCCCTGATTCCCTTACTGAACAATGCCAGTATCTCTTTTCTTCGATACGGGGCCCAAAACTTCACAGAATTCCAGTTGTGGTCTGACTAGTGCCTTATACAGTTTTAGCAAAACCTCCCTACCTTTATACTCCATTTCCTTTGAAATAAGCAACATCATTCCATTTGCCTTTTCTATTTCCCACTGAACTTGGATGCTAACTTTTTGGGATTCATGATTGCGGATTCCGAAATCACTCTGTTCCGTAGTGTTAGAACATAGAACAATACAGCACAGAACAGGCCCTTAATGTTGCACTGACCTGTGAACTATTCTCAGCTCGCCCCCTACACTATCCCATCATCATTGGTTTTTTTTAGAATATAGCTTAGATTCCCTACAGTATGGAAACAAGCCCTTCAGCCCAACAAGTCCACATCAACCCTCCGAAGAGTAACCCACTCAGCCCCATTCCCCTACCCTATATTTACCCCTGACTAATGTACCTAACACTATGGGCAATTTAGCATGGCCAATTCACCTGACCTCCACATCTTTGGATTGTGGGAGGAAACTGGAGCACCTGGAAGAAACCCACGCAGACACGGGGAGAATGTGCAAACTCCACACAGACAGTCACCGGAGGCGGGTCCCTGGTGCACTGAGCCACCGTGCCGCTGGAATCTTTATCCATTTAAATAATATTCATCACCTCTATTCTTCCATCCAAAGTGCATAACCTTTCATTTCCCCTCATTGTATTCCATTTGCTAAGCTATTACCCACTCGCTTAATCAGGGTATATCTCTCTGCAGACTCTGTGGCATGTTTACCACTTGTCTCCCCACCCACTTTTGCATCATCTACAAACTTGGCTATACTGTAGTACATGTAGGGGGAGCTTTAATCTGTATTTAACTCCATGCCCCGTGCGTATTTGCTGCTGTTTTCTGATGTGCAAGTGCGTTATATTTTTAATTTCTCACATTCTTAAAGTTGATGAACATGAGTGTCACAAAAACCAGGAGGTTCTCATGATGGTAGTTGTTCTGTTTTGCAGATGGGGCGGAGTTGGACTACATGCTTCTGGAGTTCAGCTACTCGGGCTTCTATTTTGCCAGCTTCTCCTCTCTCCCAGAATTCAATCTCACCATCTGGTAACTTACCTGTTACAGATATTGACTTTTGCTTCACAACGCTGTGAGAATGTGGTGCAGGTTATCAGAGATAGTTGAGGCATATTGTATAGATACTTTGAAGGAAAACTAGATGAGCACATGAGTGGCTAAAAGAATTCACTGATTTGCTGACAGGAGACTTATATGGGTCTAATGAATCATAGAATGTCCAGCACCAAAATAGCCTACATAATCACACTTACTGCGCTAGAACATAGAACATAGAAAAATACAGCGCGTACAGGCCCTTTGGCCCTCGATGTTGCGCCAATCCAAGCCCACCTAACCTACACTAGCCCACTATCCTCCATATGCCTATCCAATGCCCGTTTAAATGCCCATAAAGAGGGAGAGTCCACCACTGCTACTGGCAGGGCATTCCATGAACTCACGACTCGCTGAGTAAAGAATCTACACCTAACATCTGTCCTATACCTACCACCCCTTAATTTAAAGCTATGTCCCCTCGTAATAGCTGACCCCATACGTGGAAAAAGGTTCTCATGGTCAACCCTATCTAAACCCCTAGATAGGTGGCCTGGCTCCCCAATATAGAGGAGGCCACATCGGGTGCAGCGGATGCAATGAATGATGTGTGTGGAGGTGCAGGTGAATTTGTGGCGGATATGGAAGTAGGAGACAGGCCGCCTACTTGCGGAATGTTTCAGAGAACACCTCTGGGACACCCGGACAAACCAACCCAACCCAACCACCCTGTGGCTCAACACTTCAACTCCCCCTCCCACTCCACCAAGGACATGCAGGTCCTTGGACTCCTCCATCGCCAGACCATAGCAACACGACGGTTGGAGGAAGAGCACCTCATCTTCCGCCTAGGAACCCTCCAACCACAAGGGATGAACTCAGATTTCTCCAGTTTCCTCATTTCCCCTCCTCCCACCTTGTCTCAGTCAAATCCCTCGAACTCAGCACCGCCTTCCTAACCTGCAATCTTCTTCCTGACCTCTCCGCCCCCACCCCCACTCCGGCCTATCACCCTCACCTTGACCTCCTTCCACCTATCGCATTTCCAACGCCCCTACCCCAAGTCCCTCCTCCCTACCTTTTATCTTAGCCTGCTGGACACACTTTCCTCATTCCTGAAGAAGGGCTCATGCCCAAAACATCGATTCTCCTGTTCCTTGGATGCTGCCTGACCTGCTGCGCTTTTCCAGCAACACATTTTCAGCTCTGATCTCTAGCATCTGCAGTCCTCACTTTCTCTTCTTCTTTTTGCTCTAGAGCATCCCTAGTGTAGTAAAATCAGGTGTACACACTTGTAACTATACATTATTAGGTTTTGTTAAACCTAACTACATACACAGAATACATAATTTGCAACCCTACAGATGACATTGAGGGAACATCAATTTGTATCTAAGCCTATGTTGTACCTGCCCTGGGACAGTTTGGGGTCAGTGCAGATGTAGCTTTTCTCTGGATCTAACTCTTGCTGTCCCTGTTTTGGGAGCGTTTCAGAGCTTTACTCTGAATTTAATCCCAGGCTATAACAGCCCATGGAAATGTTTGATGGGGATAGTGTAGAGGTAACTTTACTCTATAGTTAATTCTCTGCTGTGCCTACTCTGGGAGTGTTTGATGGGGTCAGTGTAGAGGGAAATTTATTTCAACCATGTGCTATACCTGTTGGAGAGGGTTTTGAGGGGAGATGTGTATAGGTTGGTGGTTGTGGGTGTGGGAAGCAGTGTCAATAGGAAAAACAAAGAAGGAGTATTACATGTGGGCGGCACGGTGGCACAGTGGTTAGCACTGCTGCCTCACAGCGCTAGAGACCCGGGTTCAATTCCCGACTCAGGCGACTGACTGTGTGGAGTTTGCACGTTCTCCCCGTGTCTGCGTGGGTTTCCTCCGGGTGCTCCGGTTTCCTCCCACATCACAAAGATGTGCAGGGTCAGGTGAATTGGCCATATTAAATTGCCCGTAGTGTTAGGTAAGGGGTAAATGTAGGGGTATGGGTGGGTTTCGCTTCGGCGGGTCGGTGTGGACTTGTTGGGCCGAAGGGCCTGTTTCCACACTGTAATCTAATCTAATCTAATCTAAACTCTGCCTCTGACCTTGTTTGGTATCTCATAGGATGGTGAAATGATCAGATTAGTGTCTTACAAACATTGTGCATTCTAAATGTTTTCCTTCTTTGATAAGTCTGAATGGTTAAAATTAAGAATCTTACATGAAATTGAATAAAGATCATGTGCAATGATTTCACCTTTAGTCTGTAATATTCTGTATCAGCCTTTGCATACTACTGCAATAACAAGTTTGCCTCTGCAGCCTGATTTTGTGTTTTAATTTAGTTGTGTTCTTTATGATGTCCTGTTACACATGGCAATCTATGAATTTGATGTCAAGACAGGAAGAATTGTATATATCATGGTATGTGCTAAACAATCTAAGTGCTGCTTTGTGCCTAAGGGTCAACAAGCAGCAGTGACTAGTCATGCCTGCTGTGATTAATCTTTCCTTTCCCAGTCCTGTTGGCAGTAGGAGCATGGGATTGACTTGTGCTCACCCTGGCTATTTTCCAGCGGCTACACTTCTGCAAAACTCATATTCAGATCTGAAGTTTGCGGCTGTGAAAATCTGACATCTTCAACATTTTGGTTTCCCAAACTTTTGCTATTTGAAATAGTTGGGAAGGAATGTCAGCTTCATCTGTTAATCTGTTTTTATTGCTGTCAATTTTAAGGAACTGGAAGGCAAACGTTCGTCTTTGTAGCGAGTCTATTGTAGGCATGCAGCCTACTGTTCTGAGTTTTAACCCAGTGAACCAGCTCCAACTGTGTCTGGCCAGTGAGGAGCGCCTGTTACTGTGGAATATTGAACGATGTGATGACTTTCACCTATTAAAGCGCATGTAAGTGGCATGTACCAAAAGTAGTAATTACTGCTTTATCAAAAGCACATTCTACCGTAGTTATCTAGGCATCTAGAGTGTCCTATTTCAATAACACAAAGAAATGAATACTTTTATCCAGCACCTTTCACAATACCAGGATATTCAAATGTGCATTATAGTTATTGGGGTTCTTTTCAAATGTCTTCACTTAAAACATTCTCCCCGTGTCTGCGTGGGTTTCCTCCGGATGCTCCAGTTTTCTCCCACAATCCAAAAATGTGCAGGTTAGGTGAATTGCCCGTAGTGTTAGGTGAAGGGTTAAATGTAGGGGAATGGATCTGGGTGGGTTGCGCTTCGGCGGGTCAGTGTGGACTTGTTGTGCCGAAGGGTCTGTTTCCACACTGTAAGTAATCTAATCTAATCTAATCTAAAATGTAGAAAATATGGCATACAGTCTGTGCGCCCTACAACAGCGGGCAACTGTGTGGAGTTTGCACATTCTCCTTGTGTCTGCGTGGGTTTCCTCCGGCTGCTCCAGTTTCCTCCCACAATCCAAAGATGTGCAAGTCAGGTGAATTGGCCATGCTAATTTGCCCATACTGATAGGTGCATTAGTCAGGGGTAAATATAGGGTTGGGGAATGGGTCTGGGTGGGTTACTCTTCGGAGGGTCGGTGTGGACTTGTTGGGCCCAAGGGCCTGTTTCCATACTGTAAGGAACCTAATCTAAATCTAAACAGCAAATATAATAATGATCATTTCAACTGTGAAATGCTCTTAAAGGGATAGGTATTGATCAGGATATTAGTTTGTATTTTGTAAAATAGTGCAATAGGACACATTATGCCAACCTGAGATAACAATGGGGCCTCAGTTTAATGCCTGATTTGACACTGAAAGCACTTCCTCTGTACTACAACACTGGAGTGTAGACCTGAAATACAACGGACAAATATAACTTGCAGCTTCCCTTACTGAGGTTTGACCGGATCTATGTTAAAGGTATTGCATTCCTACTTTCCAAATTGGCTTTTGTAAAACAATCTGGAAAAAGATGTATAAGATAAATCAATGCAAAACAGCATTCAAATGGAGATTGAGAGGGTTCAGATTTAATATGTTTCCAAAGGTCCCTCCATGTCAAAAAAAAACATTAAACGATAAACCAAAAAAAGAGCCTTCTTTTGAATACCAATAGTAGGACAGTGCAGAAAGACTTGAGAACTATAGAAAACACAAGGGAAAAAAATTGAAAAGTAGATTAGAGCAACTGAGCAGAGATATAAAAAATCTGGGAAAGTAAAATCGAGAAATCTAAAAAATATTTTCTAAACACATTACATTTGTGGAAGACAGTGACATAGTGGTAATGTTACGAAACAAGTCAGTGGTGGAATTTAAAATTCAACAGCAAATCAGAATTATAAAGCTGTCCATCAGTAATGCTGACCATTAGAAACATCATTGATTGTTGCTGAAGTAAGTGCACAGAAGCTGGTATCGCTTCATCAAGTCACCCTTTGTTAGACCACAGCACATAGACTCTGACCAGCTAGCCCAGAGCCAGTCTCTAGACTGAGGAGACTCTCTAACATTCCTGTTTATATCTGTCAGCCAGGTTTCCCTGATTGACTCAGGTTAATAACCTCAATCATAGAGGCCCTCACTCCAATCACCACACCCCTCTCTCACCCCCAAATGTTCCAGGATGTACGCCTGTTCTTTTTCTTGTAGCTTCTCCTGGGATGTTTTTGCCCCAGGTTCAGTTCCTCTGACTCTGACTCGGACATGGGTGGTGTGTACCGGACCATAGCCCCTCTCTTACGATTGGAGCTTTGAGAGAATTTCCTTCTCTTTTCAGGCAGTAACGGTATCGAAACTGGATCCATTTCGGACTCTGAGATTTTATGGACATTAGATGGAGGGTGAGAACTCACAGCTTCTGATAGCATTTCTGGTTTTTCTGATCTGCCCTGTTTGCAAGGGAGCAGCTTTTGTGTGATCCACACATTTCTTCAGGTCCATCTCACCTATCCAAACTTTGTATCTCCCAGCACCTGACCTCATATCAACCTTCAAGGGGAAAGTGAGGACTGCAGATGCTGGAGATCAGAGCTGAAAATGTGTTGCTGGAAAGGTGCAGCAGATCAGGCAGCATCCAAGGAGCAGGAGAATCGATGTTTCGGGCATGAGCCCTTCTTCAGGAATGAGGAAAGTGTGTCCAGCAGGCTAAGATAAAAGGTAGGGAGGAGGGACTTGGGGGAGGGGCGTTGGAAATGCGATAGGTGGAAGGAGGCCAAGGTGAGGGTGCGTGGAGAGGTCGGGAAGAAGATTGCAGGTCAAGAAGGTGGTTCTGAGTTTGAGGGTTGGGACTGAGAAAAGGTGGTGAGAGGGGAAATGAGGAAGCTGGAGAAATCTGCATTCATCCCTTGTGGTT
>NC_057731.1:43389963-43432699 GCF_004010195.1 Chiloscyllium plagiosum | reverse complement strand
CTCCGCCCCCACCCCCACTCCGGCCTATCACTCTCACCTTGACCTCCTTCCACCTATCGCATTTCCAACGCCCCTCCCCCAAGTCCCTCCTCCTACCTTTTATCTTAGCCTGCTGGACACACTTTCCTCATTCCTGAAGAAGGGCTCATGCCCAAAACGTCGATTCTCCTGCTCCTTGGATGCTGCCTGACCTGCTGCGCCTTTCCAGCAACACATTTTCAGCTCGAATCAACCTTGCCTTAAACCCATGCAAGGCCATTTCTGTGGTTTTGACACCAAACTTCGTCTCCTGAAGTAAACTGTTACTCTTGAGTAGAAGAGGCTTGTGGTTAGCATTGGCATTCCTGGTGTTGTTTTACCTTCCCTGCCTCAGGTCTGGGAATATCAGTTTTACCTGGTGCGGGTCTTCTCCCCTTTAGCAACTCTGCTGAAGCTTTCCCCATAGTTGTGTGAGAGGTGGTCCTATAATCAAACAGGAATTGGGATTGTTTGGTCTCGGGTGAAGTGATAGGCTGTTTCTTTGAGCCTACCTTGGACGTTTGGACTGCTCTTTGCGCCAGACCATTGGATGATGGATGGTATGGAGCTGTCCGTACATGCCGAATGCCACTGGACTTTAGGAAATACTTGAAATCCCTTCTGGTAAATGACATCCCATTGTCCGTGACCAGTACTTCTGGGAGTCTGTATATTGTGAACGGTATTGCAGATTTTTAACCGTCATTCTTGAGTTTGCCGAGTAAATTCTGACCAAGAACATTGAACCGATGAGAGGACTGAGTATAGGGTTATCCCAGCCATTCCCCTGAATGTGGGGGAGATGCTGGCAATAAGTTTTCTCCTTGTTGGCCCTGTGGGCACTGCCCCACCAATGCAGCTAAGATAGCATTCAATCTTGGCTGCTAAACATAACTTCTTGCCAATATTTTCATTTTGGAAGATCATCCTGGAGAAGATCAGCAGGTGGCAGCCTTTACTTGGGACAATCACTCTTTCTCCCCACAGTAATATGCATCCTCTACAGTGATCTAGTCTCACCAAGTCTAGAAAGGTTTCAATTCGGTTTGTGATGGCCCTTTTGCTTCCCCCATCACCATCAGCTGTTTTAGTTTTGCCAAGGCCAGATTGTATTGTATTCACAGTCAGATATTGTCAGCAGTGACCAGAAAGATGTCCAGAAAGTTTGATGGATTCCTCAGGGGAGGCACCACCAGTGGTGTATCTGCCAGTGGGAGCTGGCTCAAGGCACCCCCCGCCTTTTTACCACTTGGCCTCCTGGACGGTGTTCCAACTTGTAATTGTATACACTGAGAATAAAGGCCCCACCACTGAATTCGACCAGAAGCTATGAGTGGCACAGACTTGTCTTGTTTAAGTAATCCTACCAGAGGTTTATGGTCTGTTGCTGTTACAAATTTATGTCTGTCAAGGTATTGGTGGAACTTTCTCACACCAAATATGACTGCCTAACCTTCCTCCTCTATCTGAGCATATTTGCGTTTGGCATCAGCCAAAGTCCAGGCAGCACATACTTTCAGACATTCTTCCCCATTGGGCCACCAATGAGCCAACACTACTCCGATACCATACGGGGAAGCACTGCATGTCTTGCTTGGGATTGTAATTAGCCAAGACTTGAGATGACGACAGCTGCTTTTTCACTTCCCTAAATGCTACTACTTGTCTGTGTAACCATTTCCAAGGCTGACCCATTTTCATCAGCAGTGGTAAGGGTACCAAGATAAAGGCCAGGTTACATATGAACTTTCTGTAATAATTCACCAGTCCAAGGAAGGACCTAAGCTCTGGTACAGATGTGGGAGCCGGGGCACATTTGAGTGCCCTCACTTTGTATTCCAACAGGCATATCCTGTTTGTGTTGACTCTGTAGCCCAAGGTCTGGAACACATATGTTTCCCTTCTAATGTGTACACCCGCATGGGAGAAATGTCAAAGCACTATGTCCAAATTCTCTAGGTGCTCGTTCTAGGTCTTCCTGGTTATTACCATGTCATCCAAATAAAAGATTCCTGAAGAAGGGCTCGTGCCCGAAACGTCGATTCTCCTGCTCCTTGGATGCTGCCTGACCTGCTGTGCTTTTCCAGCAACAAATTTTCAGCTCAAATAAAAGGCAACCTGGGTAGACCTTGTAAAATGTTCTCATTTGCTAGAAAAGGGCACAGGATGATATAGCTCAAATGGCAGTCTTGTATATTGATACAAATCCTTAAGGGTATCAAATGTGCCATACTTCTGGGACTTCTCATCTAGTCACAATTGCAGATTTGCTTGTCTCATGGCAAGCTTCGTTAAGGACAGCTTCCTGACAGCTTTGCATATGAATCTTCTATGCAAGGGATTGAGTACTTATCCAGCTTCAAAAACAATTTAGTGTTTACTTAAAATCCCCAGAAAGGCATACAGAGATGTCAGGCTTTGCAATTGGCAAGACTGATGCAGCCACTTCCGCAGACTGTACTGGTTTGATGATTTTTGCCTCTACTTTTGCCTATAAGGCAAATGGCACACAATAGGCCTTGCAGAATTGTAGAATTGCTTCCTGGTCAACATATAAGGTGGCTTACTCCTTTGATAGACCCTAGACCTTCCTGAAAAGCTTATGGGTATTTAATTAGGATTTCACTCAGGCAACCATTTTCTACTTGAAAAATATTGAGCCAACCAAGGGGAATCATTCTCTACCAATTCTGCCCTGTCAAGTTTGGGCCTAAGTCTTTTAATATAGTCCATGGTGACTGCACCAATTGCTTCTCATAGGAGACTGGAACCCACATCGTAGTCTTAATCTGTAATGGTTACCCGGTAAAGGTTCTCAGTCTGTCTGAGGTCCAGCGCAAACCTCAGTGTTGGAATCCAGAGCTTGTAAAAAACTGGTTCTGCAATTGTGGATACAGCTGCACTGATATTGACATCCACTACAACTAGGTAATGATTTAACAAGACATTTATTTTGATTGGTTCTGATTTGGATGTTGCTAAGCAATTTAACTGTTCCAAACCACATGTAGGTGGATGTTCCAGTGTGTATACTGTCCTAGATACTGGCCTATGAATTCTCTTACTCGAGTCAGACCCAATAGGACTCCTTTGCTGTCTCAAGTCATCATACTGGCAGCAACCACAATGCCTTGCCAGCCCAGATTCTAAAGAACATTTTAGCCATTTGTCCGAGTCTTGGCTTTGTTTTGGAATTAGTTGTGGGCTGACCTAGGGTCCTCTGCTCAGGATATGCCCTGTGTAAGGCTCTGTGATTGCCTACACTCAAGCGGTGTTCCCTAAGCTCAGTTGGACGGTTGAGGGTATCCACTTCCATTGGGATACCCGTGGCTCACATTATCCACTTGCTGCATATTCTGATGTCAAACCAGTTGTAGTGCCAATCTGAAGTCCAGTTGGGCTTCAGCCAGAAAGCTAAAATCCTACTTATGAAACTGTCTCTCAGCATCTCATTTGGGTTAACGCAAAGTTATAAACCTCTGCCAGTCATCTTAACCTCATCAAAAATCCCAATACTGATTCCCCTGATTCTCAAACTGCCGAATAAAACTGATAGCACCTCAGAATTAGGGGAGGCTTGGGATTGTAATATTTCTTAACTAAATCCATCAACTTTTGAAAGGTTTTAGTGTCTGATGCCTCAGGAAAGTTAGGCTTCTAATAACCAAAAATGCTGAGTATCCGCAAGCAGTCAGAAGGATTACTTGTTGCTTTTCATTTGCCCCAATGCCATTTGCCTGGAAACAAAAACTGCATTCTTTCTACATATTGGGCCTCGTCTTTGATAGCAGGATCAAATGAGTCAAGCTTCCCAAGCTTGACTCATTTGATGCCAGAAGTGCATATCTCAACTCTAAGAGGACTGTTGTGAGTGAAGTTCCTTCGGGAGTGTGCAGTTTTCATTGGTCACCACTGAAGTAACTGCACAGAAGCTGTTATCCTTTCAGCACGGCACCCTTTATTTACATGTGCACTGTACATGGACTCTTGACTAGCTAGCCCAGAGTCGGTCCCTGGAGTAAGGAGGCTATCTAAGTCTTCTGTTTATACCTGTTAGCCTTGGCCTCCTTGATTGGCCCAAGTTAACAACCCCAATCAAGGGTGTCATAGACAATGAGATCGACCTGGCCTTGGTTCTAGTCACTATACATTGTGCTCACCTTCATCGGCTGGGGTCCCAAGCATGACTCCAGGAGTTCTGCAAGACCACTGCTCTGGGCATAGCGCAGCCAGGAGTTCCCTGCTCCACCCTCGCTGCAGCTGATGCCCCACTGCCATTCCAGGAGCCCACGCATCAGCTCTGCAAAGCCAGGAGACCGCATGCTGCCACCATTGCAGCCTTTCCAGGAGTCAACACATTGAACCTATGAGCCAGGAGCCTTGGCTGACACTGATCCAACCTCCCCATGATGTCAGAAAATGAAGACAATATAAAGAAAAAGAAATCCAGTGAAAAGGAGAGACAGAAAAAGAACATGGCTAGCCTGGAGCAGACAGGTTCAGCTCAAACACTACCTACTGTGCTGCGCCATTGTTCAAAACTAGAGGGCATATTTTTAAGGTGAGAGGAGAAAGATTTAAGATGGACCAGAGGGGCAACTTTTTCACTCAGAGGGTGATTTGTGTATGGAATGAACTGTTAGAGGAAAGTGAATATGCAGTCACAACATTTTAAAAAACATTTGGACATGTACATAAATAGAAAAGATTTAGAGGTATGGGCTAAACACAGGCAAATGGGGCTAGTTTGATTTGGGAAAATTGGACCGCATAGAGGAGTTGGACCGAAGGGTCTGTTTCTGTGATATATGACTCTATGACACTAAACAACAGTGATATGAAGACAAACCTTTCTATGCGGAAAGTCATTAGGATCCAGAATGTACTGCCTGATGTTGTGATGGATGCAGGTTTAGCCAAAGCCTTTAAAATTGGGTAATTATCTGAAAGCAAAAGTACAGAGCAAATGGAGAACTGGTAGAGGAATGGTACTAATTAATTTGTTCTTGCAGAGAACGTTCACAGGCACAATGGATTTTGTGTGTTGTAAACACTCTATGATTTAATGATTTGAATTTGAATATGGACAGTATGGTTACCATAGACAATACAGAAATTGCTGGAGAAACCCAGCAAGTCTGGTAGCATGTGGGGACAGAAAACAGAATTCAGGGACCCTTCTTCAGAGTACAGTTCTTTGAATCTTTGAAAAAATCCTCCAGACATGGGAGCTGACTTATAGCCTGAGTATTAAAATGAACCAGCAGCAAGTCTAGTTTCCAACGCAAATATTGGACATATCTAATATCTCTATGCAACTTGATAACTGAACCTGCTTGATTCCATGAAATGTGTTTCAAAGTGCTGCTAAATAAGATATGCATTTCTGGGGGAGAAAATTGAGGCTGTTTTTATATGTAAAATATAAGTAAGTATAGTGAGGCATGGCTGAGAAGAGAAAGGGTTTGACCTATATGCCACATATGAGCAAGTACATGATTTTTGAGGCTGGAAAATGGGATTCTCTGAGATTGTGTGTAGTGATTGGAACCAGGTAGACCTCATTACTATGAGGTTCTTGATCGAGTTTGTTAATCTGGGTCAATCAGGAAAGCATGGACTGACCAAATAAACTAGGTGATCAGAATCTCCTCAGTTGAGGACCGACTCCAAGCTGGCTGGCCACAACCAGTGTACTGTGCACTAGCGAATGAAGTGTGATTTGGTGACAGGACACCGACTTCTATCCACTTATTTCATTGTGTAAGTGATTTTTTATGCCTTGATTCCTGGTGTTCTAACTCTGAAGGGAGGGATGCACTGATAATCAAGCCCCACAACTCCACAAGCTGTATCCAAAGTCTTATTGAATCACCAAAATTGTCAATTAGATTTTCTTTATTATTATTATCTAGAGCAAAAGACACATTAATCAGGTTTCTCCAATAAACTCAAAACTAACTTGTTTATTAACAACAAAACTATTCCTTAAACAATTGGCTAAATGGATTATTAACAAAACGACTATATTGATTTAAAATGTATTCTCTTAATCTACCCTGCTACGCACACACAGGCAAGACAACACATCTTTGCCAAGGTATCATCCGGTTTAAAAAATATGCAAAAAAGAAAAGCGACCCTGTAGGAAAAGGTGAAAAGTTATCTTAAAAGTTCAAAGATAGAATGAGTTGACTTCTCGCAATTCCTTTGATATGCTGTTGAAGAAATCTGAATGCTGAGTTACAGAATGATGAAAGATCTTTGGACCATAACTCTGATTTAGATGGGAAACAGGAGTCCTGATGATTAAAACTTTATTATTATTTAAAGTCTTAACTAAAAGGGAAAGCATTTTAGTTGGTTTTATATTAAGGATTTGCTTTTTACTGACATTGAGATAGCACTGCTTCCCCTCACAAGCTATTGCAGAGCTGCCACAACTGCTACATCCAGTGTTCACTGATGAAAGCTACATTCATTCAGAAGCTGTTGCTAGACAACCTTCAGCACAGTTCCAGCAGTTTTCCAGTTTATTTGTCCAACAGTTAAGGCATAAAATCTGTCTCTTATTTCTTCTTAAAACCTTTGCTGGATAGTCTTTCCACAAATAAAAGCAGGTCTGGAATTATCTGTGAAGAGAGAAACAGAGTCAAGTCCAATATAACTCTTTTTCAGAGTTGGATGCAGCCAGACCTGCTGAGCTTCTCTACCACTTTCTGTTTTATTCTTTTCACTAAGTCAGTTGACTTTGGTAAGCTGTGCTGAAGGGAGATTTGACAAATGTGTACAAAATTATGGAGGTCCTGGAATGGATATGAAGGACTTAATTCCATTAGCAGAGAGATCAACAATGAGGACTAATGGACAAACTAATTGGTAAAGGCATTAAAGTGTAATTGAGAATGTTTTTCATTCAGAAAGTGGAGTAAAGTCTGGACATTACTGCCTGAAAGGTTAATAGATGTATCAACTCTCATTGGCATTTAAGAATTCTTGGATAAATGTTTAAAAATGTTTTAATCTACATGGCAATGGACCAAGAACTGGATTTGGCTCGAACCTGATAGACCGAATCACATTCCCAAAAGTATTTTTGATGTTTCTGATTGGTCAGTGAGTTTATCTTTTTTGCCTCCCCAGTGAGATGGCATGAAGCCAGGTGGGGGGGGGGGGGTCATCTTTATTGCAATGCACAAGGCGTCACAACTTTGTGGTCCAGGTTAGAGGGCTGCTTTGTCTCTCTTTGTTTGTAGGTTCTAGTGACACAGGAGGTATGCTGGTAGATAATGGCCAGAAGTTTTAACTTAATAAGCCAAAGCTACAAACCAGTACTTAGTTAAACTACTATTAAAGTGCCTTGAAAATGCTGAGGGAAGAATTTCAATTTATCAACTAAGATGGTGTATTGAAGAAAATTTGTTGAGGAAAAATGGACAAAATATTGAGCAATCCAATACACAGTAAGTGCAGAACCATCAAAATAGTTTAGAAATTCACAGCTCATCAAGAAACCACTCTGGCCATTTTACCTGTGCTCTACCTGAAGGGCAGGATGCAATTGTTCACTCACTGTTCCACAGAGATCCTTAATCCCACTATTCGAGCTGAAACTTTCCAATAACTTTATCACAACTCCCCCGCACAAGTCGGAACCTCATCAGGTTGCATGCCTGTTTTACTCCTTCTACACAACCCAATCTGATTCCATCTGTTCTGTGATGTGCTATCATTTTATAAAGGTTATTTTGTCCGGGTTTTTTGAAGAGAGGTTGTAAAGGCAGCAGTGCCACAGTGTCGACTGGATCCGGCCTAAGTCAATCATTTAGGAGGCCTTTGTGTTTTTTCTTAAAAAGATGTAACAATGGAAAGGTAGTGGCCAGTTCTCCCAGATCAGTCTTTTAGTATTTTTAGCTGTAGCAGTCACAAACTGTTTGGGTCCCAGAAGAGTTGGAACTTCAGTAAATGATTTCCAACTGTGACCTTCTGTGAAATCTCTTTTTAATGTTGAATGGTACATGAGAATCTGTGTCTGAATTTACCTTTTTGCCAAGAGGTGTGTTTACGGGATATTGCTATATTGAAACAGTTAATTAGTAGTAGGTACTATATCTATTAATTGGATAAGTTTTCCAATAGTAAGTTATTCTAAATTCCTCTTTCTTTTGTTTGTATTTTAACTATAGTGTCTAAATATTGTGTTTTGCTCAACATCACATGGTTTTACCAGTTGCATCACATCTGGAACACCCAATTCACATCTACCTTTAAAATAAGAAAATGTTAAGGTCTACACTACCTTCTTAAAATATTTTAAGGGGGTCTGGTCTGGTTCATAATAGTTCCCACTGGAAACATTATGTCGAAATGAACTCCATATATATTTTCCCCTGGAAGTCAGTGCAAGAGTTCCTGTGATTCAGCTGGTAGCTTTTCCTAGACAGATGTTGATTTCGCACATAGACCCAGGTCTCTGCCATTGGCAGTAGTAGAAGAAGTGTAACTTGTACAATCTGAAAAGAACCTGGTTTGACGATACTGCAGATAATGATAATGCAACTAAACTGTAATATGTTAAAACAAAATAAAAGCACTTGAAGAGAAGTAAAAGCTAAATTAACATTTAATTAGATACATTGAAGATAGTTATCAATGTGAAAAGATGTTGAGTAGATCAGGGTAGCTCAGTCTCCAAAAGTTTGCTATTTTTCTCTGCAGAGATGTAAAGCTCCCTGCAGAAGATGGAACTCCAGTAGTTTCAGAGGATGTTGGGATTGGTCCTGACAGCAGTGCTTTAACTTACTATGGCCCAAAGATGTTAATATCAGCCCAGGCAGGTCTTGTGGGAGACTTGGCAAATACATTTGTGGTAAGTTGCAATGGATGTTTGTTCAATATCTTGTGCATCAGAGCTCAACGCGAGCCACACATTGTTCAATGTTAATAGAACCTCACAGCACAGTTGACCTATCATTCCTGTATCAGCTCTTTCAAAGAGCAATCTAATTAATCAAACTTGCCACACAGCTTTTACCATAACCTCACAGCTCTTTCCTGATGCATATTTTTGAGCAAATGTTATCTCCTTTTAAACTAGCTGTTTTTCCTTTCCCAAGCCGATGTGCTGTCTCTGACACCCAGTGCTCAGGTACTCTCAGCCTAGTAAGAGTCATAAACGTAGCAGCTGCTCTAAGGTGAACAATCCCTAAGGCACAGCAACCAAAAACATGCCCAGTTTGATACCAACTGAGTGTTGAATAATACTTTGAGATCACATATATGTGTATTTTGAGACATGATGTGTGGTGAGTGGAGTGTGCTTCGGAGGATATACAGTTGCCAATGCTCTACACCACAAAGGTTTCTCTGCCTTTGAGCAGAATCTTCTTGAGACATTAAGGATTCTTGCCTTCTGCCTATAGAGCCTTTCCCAGGGAAGGCCTGCTAAAAAAAATACAAGCTAATCAGGCAATGGCAAGGCTGCAGGTAGGTGGGTGGACATTTCCCTGGAATCAAGACCCTGAGGATGGATGACCCACTCTTCTGAAAGGTACTAGCCAGTCAGAAACTGGTAGCTGTATACTTAGCAGCATCAGGGAGGAGGAGGTTGTGGCTGCTTCCAGAAGAGCAAAATTCCAGGACTGCAGAGGGTACAGGATAGTTCAGTGACATGGGGGAGGAGAAAGAGGGAAAGGTCGGGGAGTTGGGTTCTTGGATGCATATTTACAGACAATAATGTAGGGGGATTAGAAACAAGGGCTGGGATATAGCTCCTCAGTGGGCAGTGAGAAGCAGGATGGAAATAAAGAGCAGGAAGTGAGATTGGGAGGGAGATGATATTGAACAGACAGATGCCTCAGCTGCTTGGTGAGGAGACCTCTTCCTGTTCTGCTGTGGTCCATTTCCAATGCTAACCTGATCCTAACCCCAAACCCAAGCCTATTCCCTAGACTGAACTGTAACTTAAATCTCAAACCTAATCCCAATCCCAATATTCATTCTATCACCCACCTAACCTCAGATGTAATCTTAAAATATATCCTTTTATTCAGAATATAATGTGCTGCAGTACATGCTTCTGAGAAAAAAAACATATCGGATATTTGGTTTTCATCACAAAGCATGAGTCAGTTTACATGTAATGGAAGTATCTCATTATATGTAATATATACAATACATATCTTTTCTCTTTTACATTTCCCCTTTCCTGAAGCCAAGGGAACTAAAGAAAACTTTGGTTCAGCCCATATCTGTCTGCTGGACCCCAATCTCTGATTTGTACGTGGGCTGTAACACAGGACAACTTTTACTGGTAGATGCTGAGTTACATAGAGCTGTTGTATTGGCTACTCCGTTTAATGAACAGTTGTCCACAGGTAAGAAGTTTAGTCTAAGTATTGTCTGAAACTGAGATTTTGACTTTGAATGAGGAGATAAGGAGAATGAGCTTTGAAGTGAATCTTGCATCTGATAGTTGGTAAATGGAATAGAATGTGGGAAATTGTGAATTATCCACTTGATCATAAGAATAGGAAAACAAAACTTAATATACATGAATCTTTTAACTGTTAATGTTCAGAGAACATATTAAGTACACAAAATTAGCATGCAAGTACAGAAAGTAATTAGAAAGTAATTATTGCAAAGGGCTTGGTGTACAAGAACAAAGAAATCTTGCTGCACTTGTGTAGGATTTTGCGGAGATTATACCCTGAATACTGTGTGCAGTTTTGGACTTCATATTTAACAAAGAATATACTTGCTTTACAGATGATACACTGAAGGATCATTAGATTAGATCCTGGAGATCTGAACACTGAGAAGTGATCTCATATAACATTCTGTAGGGTCTTGGCTGGAGAATCTAGAACACAAATACCTAGTCACAGGATATCTTTCTAACCACTCTTGGGATGTGGGTGTCATTGGCTGAGTCCCTGTATATTGGCCAGTCTTATTTCCCCTTGAGAAAGTAGTGGTGAGCCACCTTCTTGAACCGTTGCAGTCCAGATACGTAAGTAGACACACAATGCCAGTGGGGAAAGAATTCCAGGATCTTGATCTAATGACACTGAAGGAATGCTCAGGATAGTGAGTGGATTGGAGGGAAACATTTGGTGTTCCTATGTATCTGCTATCCTTCTCCTTTTAGATAGAAGTGACCAAGTGTTTGTGAAATGCTGTCAAAGGAGTTTTGGTGAATTTCTGCAGTAACCTTCTATGTGGTACAAACTACTACTACTGAGAGTTGGTGATGGGGGTAGTGGATATTTGTGGATGTGGTGCTTATCAAGAAGCCTGCTTTGCCCTGGATGGTGTCAAGCTACTTGAGTATTGTTGGAGTTGCACTCGACCAGGCAATTGGGGAGTATGCCATCATACTCCTGACTTGAGCCTTTCTGTTTGGTGGTAACTCCCAGGATGTTGATAGTGGGATATTCAGTGATGGTAACACCATTGAATGTCAAGGGATGAAAACAGAATTCAGCAGTTCTAGCACCATCTGTGGAAAGAAAACAGAGTGTGCCTTAGCAGTCCCCTTAGCAGCCAACTTCCTCTAATCTGGAGGTCAAAGATATATGTTCAAAGCTCTGGATAAAGGGGAAAGGATTTGCCCAATGCCATTCTCATTCTGATGGCCACCTTTGTATGTGCCTGTATCAAGGTGTGCATAGTCCTTTAGTATGTAAACACCAAATGCCACCACATACTGAGGTTCTACATGTCCCTGGTGTTGTGAAGGATGATTGGCCTTGTCACTACAGAATGCTCCAAACAGTTGGACCATTCCATATTACCTGTCCCTCATGGCAAAATTTACAAAGAGAAAAATGTTTTATCACAAGTCAGAGTCGCCAGAATAAGTGGTAAATGTGGGTACAATTACAACATTTAAAAGACATTGGACAGGTACGTGAATAGGAAAGTTTTAGAGGAATATGGACCAAACGCAGACAAATGGGAGTAGTTCACTTTAAGAAATGAGGTGAGCATGGATGAGTTGGGCAAAAGGACCTGTTTCTCTGCTGTATGACTCTATGAGCAAGATAGATCTCATGGAATACAGGGAGAACTAGCCATTTGGGTACAAAACTGGCTTAAAGGTAGAAGACAGAGGGTGGTGGTGGAGGGTTGTTTTTCAGGCTAGGGGCCTGTGACCAGTGGAGTGCCACAAGGATCCACTACTGGATCCACTACTTTTCATTATTTATATAAATGATTTGGTGTAGTGGACAGCTTAGAAGGTTACCTCAGATTAGAACGGGATCTTGATCAGATGGGCCAATGGGCTGAGAAGTGGCAGATGGAGTTTAATTTAGATAAATGTGAGGTCCTGCATTTTGGGAAAGCAAATCTTAGCAGGACCTTGGAGTACAGGTTCATAGTTCCTTGAAAGTGGAGTCGCAGGTAGATAGGATAGTAAAGAAGGCATTTGGTATGCTTTCCTTTATTGGTCAGAGTATTGAGTACAGGAACTGGGAGGTCATGTTGCGGCTGTACAGGACATTGATTAGGCCACTGTTGGGATATACTGTGCAATTCTGGTCTCCTTCCTATCGGAAAGATGTTGTGAAACTTGAAAGGGTTCAGAAAAGACTTACAAGGACTTTGCCAGGGTTGGAGGATTTGAGCTAAAGAGAGAGGTTGAATAGTCCAAGGCTGTTTTCCCTGGAGTGTCGGAGGCTGAGGAGTGACCTTACAGAGGTTTATAAAATCACGAGGGGCAAGGATAGGATAAATAGACAAAGTTTTTTCCCTGAGGTGGGGGAGTCCAGAACTTGAGGGCATAGGTTTAGGGTGAGAGGGGAAAGATATAAAAGAGACCTAAGGAGCAACTTTTTCACACAGAGGGTAGTACGTGTATGGAATGAGCTGCCAGAGGATGTGCTGGAGCAAGTACAATTGCAACAGTTAAAAGGCATTTGGATGGGTATATGAATAGGAGGGGTTTGGAGGGATATGGGCCGGGTGCTGGCAGGTGGGACTAGATTGGGTTGGGATATCTGGTTGGCATAGACAAGTTGGACTGAAGGGTCTGTTTCCATGTTGTACATCTCTATGACTCAATGATCTGTTAGTAACTAGGAAAAGTTAGCATTTATGCTGAAGCTGAAGTGAAGGGATGTGGGTCAAGGGGAGATGTGAGTGGATAGGTGGAGATGGAGCCCAGAGAGAGAAACAGAGACAGAGAGATGAAAGGGTAGAGAAACAAGGAGATAAAGAATAGCAGACTAGGACAAAAGAAAAGCTGACTAAGAAATAATCAAGGCTGAGAGTGAGAAAATGGGTTACCTGTACTGAATGCAACCCATATAATGTGATTATAGGCTAAGGAGTATGTGGGAATGGGTGACTGTGCTAAAAGCAATCTATGTCATAACAGGAATTCTCTCCCCACTGGCATTGTGGGTCTACTTACAGTATATGGACTGCAGCGGTTCAAGAAGGTGGCTCACCACTACCTTCTCAAGGGCAACCAAGGCTGGGCAATATATAGGGACCCAGCCAATGACACCAACATCCCTTGAGTGAATAAAAAGATATCTTGTGGCTAGATATTTGTGTTCTAAATTCTCCAGCCAGGAGAAACACATTACATTTAAGACCCTACAGAAATGTTGCCCAGGAAACATTTTTGTAGATAGAGCATAGGTATTCTGTGTTCCATCTCCACCTACCTGCTCACCTCTCCCCTAACCCCATTCTGCAACTTTGGTTTAAATGCCATTTTTTCCTAGCTACTAACAGTTCTGAAGAGTCACCAGACTTGAAAAGGTAACTCTGCTTTCTTCCCACACAGGATGCCAGGCCTGCTGAGTTTCGGCAGCAATTTCTGTTTTTGTTTCAGATCTCCAGCATCAAGAGTCCTTTGTTTTACTCAAATGCCAAGGGGCAATAGTTAAATTCTCTTTTGTTTTCTCATTGCCTGGCATTTGTGTGTCATGAATTTATTTGCCACTTTTTTTGTCCAAGCCTGGATATTGTTCAGGTCTTGCTGCATTCAAATATGGACTGCTTCTGTATCTGAGGAGTCATGAATGGTGCTGAGCATTGTCCAATCATTGGCAAATATCCCCACGTTTGACCTAATGATGGAAAGAAGGTCATTTATGAAGCTGCTGAAGATGGTCAGGCCTAGGACACAATCATGAGGAACTTAAGACTTCTTGTGGCACAGTGATTGTGTCCCTAGTGTTCAAGTCTCAACTACTCCAGAGGTGTGTCATTACATCTCTGAACAGGTCAATCAGAAAATATCAGTCCTGAGAAACTTTTGAAAATATGTCATGGAGCCAGATGATTGACCTCCCACATCAACCATCTTTCTTTGTGTCAGGTATAACTCCAACCAATCCCCTGATTCCAACTGACTCCAGTTTTTTTTGCTAGGGCTCCTTGATGCCATGCTCAGTTAAATCAGCTTAAGGGGCTTGGTCCACACCTCTTTCTTATTTTTACGTTCAGACAGCAGGAAGACCTGACAGTTGAGGGATCTAAGTATGTTCAATTCATCTAAAAATACTTTCTTTGAGGTAGTGCTGAGGTATTTGTCAAACAACCTTGGGTCATCACCTGCACCTGGTTGAAAGTAAACATTCTAACACTCTGGAATAATGAAAAATGGTCAAGGTGAAAATCTAAACTAAAGCAGGACATTCTGGGAATAGACAGCTGCTCTGTTTACATCCGTGAATAGACAGTTTGCTGTTTCAATCATAGATACAGCGATGTATTTACAATGAGGCTCTCATAGCTAACAGGTATGGCACGCAATGTTTGAAATGCATTATTTATTGTTTGACAAAATATGATAACCATATTGTGCTGAGCCAGGTCCCACAATCTGAAATGAGATGCATAATCAGTCAACTAGTTCTTTTCGGGGTGTTAATTGAGAGAAAATTGTTTGCACCATTAAGAAATACTCCAAATAGCAATCTGTGTTTTTCAAGTCTGTCTAAGTCACTGGGACCAGCAAGGATTTCTGTTTAATGTCTCACCTGGAATTCAGATGGAGATATGTTATTGGGTGAATAGTCTTTCTCTGTGCACATATTGGGCTTACTTTGCAATTTAGGAGCAGCTTTTATTATCCCACTATGCTAATTAACATAATCTTGTGTAATTGTTCCTTTTGTCTAGGCAGTTTGAAAAATATGTCATCCAATCTTACTATGAGTGTCTATCCAGAGCTAAAGCCATGTGCAGTGAAAACCCTCGCGCTCAACAAAAAGGGACTATATACAGCAGGATTGGTACTTGTTTCTGAATAATATAATTTATCAAGAACAAAAGGCAGCAAAAGACAGTCCAAAATGAACTGTGCCCACTACATTCAATATCAGGGAAGGGTTAAATTTTGCATTTATGATTGGGTTGATTCAAGTTATTTTTTGGGGACTGGGTTGGCATGTGTGCATGAGTGTCATTGATCATGTGCATAGTTTCTTATATATATTGTTTCTTATATTTATTAGTCTTACGTGAAATTATGAATATACCTGAATGTATTTCTGTGCCTGTGCATGTGTGAAACATCCATGAAACCTGTGTCTGTATGTTGCTAACTGACTGCTATTTATTTCCCAGGATGGAATTCTCTACTGTATCAAGGTGACACCCCATAAAGTGGAGATTGAGGAATGCTTTTCAGTAGGAATGCCAATTAGGAATATCGCATTCTCAGTAGATTTTGAATCACTGCTTGTTGCTACAGAAACGGTAAAATCGATCATTTCAGGCTATGCTGAGCTCTCAGACTGCAAACACACACCAGCTGGATTACTCTCACATATTATTAAAGATTTGTGCATTACAAATATAACCTTTTAGCATTTTCTTCCTACTTGATTTCAAAAGAGAACATAATTTTTTTGGTTAATACTGACCTGTAACTTGCGATTTATTATGTTATGTTTTGATTAGTTCAGTTTTACTTTCTTCTTCTTGATGAAGTTCACAGTGATGCCAGCAACTTGAACTCCAGCCCTGCACTCCTAATATACAAAGGAAACAAAGAGTTCAATTATTTCCCTCTTTCCACATCACTCCATGTGGACTATGATGCTGTGGGCTACCACACTGCAGCAGGAGTGACTTTTGAACTGAAGCACTGTTGATGTGAAGCTGGTTGTTGGGCCAAATGACCTTCTATTGTGCTGAATTATTAACTAATGCCCTGCACTTCCCACTACACCTCCTCCCTGCAACCCCTACCCCTTCTCCTACTTCCTTTACCATTCTGTCAGCCCCCTACCAGACCCTGCCTATTATCTTTTTCCCCATCCTCTGTACTAGTTGACTGCCCTATAGTTACTGTTTTTTTATATCTCCTTCCCTGTTTGAACAAATGTGTCATATTAGCAGTTTTCCAATCCTTTGAGACTTTTCTAGAACCTAAGGATTCTTGGAAGATTGCTGCCAGTGCATCCACTGCCTCTGTAGCTATTCCCTTTAAAGCCCTAGAATGCCAACTATTAAATTCAGGGAACCTATCCCCATTAGTTTCCCTAGTAGTTTTTCTCTAGTGATAGCTATTGTATTTATTTCCTCACCAATGATCACCCACCCCCCTGCCTTAGTCTTTTCATTAGTTAGAATGTTTGGAATACCAATAGTGTCCTCTACCATGAAACCAATGAAAATATTTTATTCAATTCCTCTGCCATTTCCTGGTTCCCCAATATTATTTTCCCAATCTCACTCTCTTTGACCTCTCTCTTTCTTTGCATTTGTTTAAAAAAGCTCTTACTGTCTATTCTTATACTACATGCCATTTTGTTCTCATGGTTTATTTTCTTTATTATTTTTGATGTGGAGGCGCCAGTCTTGGTTAGGGGTGGACAAAGTTGAAAATCACACAACCTCCAGTTAGAGGCCAACAGGTTTGTTTCAAAGTACAAGCTTTTACCCAAATAAACCTGTTGGACTACAACCTGGTGTTGTGTGATTTTGAACTTTATTATTTTTGGGTCATCTTTTGTTGTATTTTAAAACTTTCCTAATCTTCCGGTTTACCTTTTTTTTCAAATAACGTCTTTTTTTCTTTCAATTTGACACTATCTTCAACTTCCTTTGTTAACCATGGTCAGTTTACCTACTTCCTTCTTCCTAACTGGAATATATCTTTTGTTGTGAGACCTGGGCTATTTTCTTAAATATCTGCCAATTTTCCTCAACTGTCTTTTCTGCTGAATTCCTTTCACAGTCCACTCCTGTTCGCTCCTCATCTTTATGTAATTGCCCTCATTTAAGTTTTTAATATTGTCGTTTCCCACTTTTCCTTCTACACCCTTCATCATCTCTTCCATCCCCATCTTTTCCCCAACCCAATCTCCTCTCAGCATATCCCTTCTTCCCCTTTTCATTACATCCTCCCTTAACTCTTTTCCAATCCCATGCTCGCCTTCTCCTCACTCTTCCCCATGTCATCACCCTTTCTCCTCCATCTCCCTTGTCCTTCCCCCACCTGCATTCCTTGACCCACTCTTCCCCTCATCCAACACCTTCCTATCTCCTCCCATTCCCTGTCTTCCTCAGCATCTCACTCTCCTCATCCCTCTATATCTATTGTCACAAAACTAGTTTCTTTTTTCTAAAAGCTGTTCCTTTTCTCAAGGATACTATGTCTTTGGTTTTTTTCAGAGGGGTAATAAACTGCTCTCGGTGCCAATTAGACTGGTTTGGTACAGAGATTAAAGGGTATTGAGAGGCATTTTTATTTATATGTAAACAAATGAGACTTCAGGCCATAGTGGTCATGTTTTAGACGTGATCTGTATAATGAAAGGGGGAGTGGTCAACTCTCGAGCTGAGCAGTTTAGTTCAGTCCAGAACTATTTGGGAGTTCAACAGTGAGCTGTGTGGAAACAAGCTCTTTGTCTCTCTCTCTCTCTCACTCTCTCTCTCTGCCCTTCTAATTTCAACCTGTAAGCATCTGTTCCATTTTTCAACTGTGTTTCAATAGTGTTTGCTTATTGGGACTGTTGTGTATATTCGGAACAGCATAATTAAGTCTAGTTTGGATAGACTGAGTTCTGTAGGGATTCTTTATTCTGTTCTTTGTGTTTCATTATGTAATTTTGTGAATAAACTTTTGTCTGTTTTAAAACCTGGTAGTCAACCTCACTAACTTAATCCAGGTAATTTTCACTATACATTAACCAAAACAAATTGCAAAGTTATGGTCTGTGCTGCCTGCTTGAGAATGTTTTAAGTGGTCTGGCCTAGTCCATAACACCATCCACTGCATGCCTTCCACATCTTTCCTCCCCGTCCTGTCCCAAATCCCTCTTGTCTGTCCTCCCCGCCTTCACTGCTCTGTAAATGTAAATTGTTGCCATAATGATTTAGAGTTATGAAGTGAAAAAACAGTACCAGTTCGTGAATAATGGCAAACAGAGAGGCTGGTTATGGTGAGCTCTGGTAATGATGATTTAACCATTTTAGGTTTTGGAATACAAGGGAAAAGTACATTTTGTTTTCCTTTTCCTCTCAGGGTTCAATGCATATTTACAAGCCATCAGAGCCAGACAAGGTGACCACAGTCTTAGACATACACAGTGGGGACTACGTATCAGCAGCTCTGCTGGGGACAGGGAAACAATACTGTGTGGTAAGATTAAAAGTAACAAAACTAAAAACGTCAACTCCCTGTTACTGTATTAGATCATTTCAATGTTTCTTTAACCAAGATAGAGAATATGGGAACTGGGAGATTATACTGGAACTAGTTTGTCCACAGCTGGAGTGTTGCTTACAGTTCTGGTCACCAGAATTTTGGAAATTGGAGGACCTTTAAAACTGAGTCCTTTACTATTCCATATTTAGTATTTACTGTGTAGCATTAGACCTCATTTAATTGTGTTACAGTAGTAACTAGTCTGCTATAAATGTAAGCAAAAGATTTATTAGGTGCTGCACCACCTCATTAACAATGCAGTGTTTTGGAAGTAAGAAATCTTTGTAATTGAAGAAATGAAAAGTAACCTTAAAATGTAAATGGGCAAGGGAACAGTGGCCATCCTGCCATTGTGAATAGCTGCTCATGGTCATTGATTGACAGGGATAAGACACAGGGATGGACCTCTGTGTTTCTACATCCTCAGAAGAATTCATGTGCTCAACAAACATTTTTTTCTATTGGACATAAAAGAATATAAGTTAAGCAAACGTTCATGTACTTACTCCAATACATGGGTTTCCTCGAACATTCCAGAACCTTCTCCTGGCCTCTGGAACTGTTTGGACACCATTAGCCACTTGGCTGATCCTTCCAGGACCACCAGGGCGAACGATGATGTCACTTCTCCCCCCGCCGCTGCCTCACAGACCGCAGCCACTGCTGACCATACTACCTTCGCGATCGCCATCCACTCAACTATCTCTGCAACTACTGGGAAGACCACCGTTGCCCCGACCCCCACAGGATCCATCACCACCGCTAGATTCACCGCCCGGCACAGTGACAATACCTGCTGTGCATGCCACTTCCACCCCCACAGTTGTCGCCACCGCAGCCACTTCTGCCCCTAAAGACACCACTCACCTGGACACTGAAGACTCTATCGCTGACATCACTTCTGCCAGCAGTGACATCACCATCGAGAACCAGACTGAAACAGCGCCGTTGTCACGTGTGATGTCACTTTTGCACCTGTGGACACTGCTGTTAGCCCCACTTCCACCCCTTTGTGAGTGTCACTTCCATTGGTGACATCATCCCTGACCCTATAATCACGCCCACTCAAATGACTGTCTCCGTCCCCACCTCCAGCTCCAGCCCCACCCCAGGTCCCAACCAGTATCCTTCCACTGACACCCTCATCCGCCTGGCTGAACTGGTCCTCACCCTCAACAACGTCTCCTTCCAATACTCCCACTTCCTCCAGACAAAAAGGGTAGCCATGAACACCCTCATGGGACCCAGCTATGCCTGCCTCTTTGTCAGGTACATGGAATAGTCCATCATCTGCAGTTACACCGGCACCACCCCCCACCTGTTCCTCCACTAAATCGATGACTGTATGAGTGCCACCTCGTGCTCCCTCGAGGAGGTTGAACAGTTCATCAACTTTACCAACACCTTCCACCCCAATTTCAAGTTCACCTGCTCCATCTCAGACATCTCCCTCCCCTTCCTGGACCTCTCCATCATTGTCTCCGGTGACCAACTAACCACAGACATCTACTACAAACCCACTGACTCCCACAGCTACCTAGACTACACCTCCTCCCACCCTACTTCCTGTAAAAATGCCATTCCTTATTCCCAATTCCTCAGCCTCTGCCACATCTGTTCCCAGAATGACCAATTCCACCTTAGAAAGTCCTAGATGGCCTCCTTCTTCCAAGATCACAACATCCCTTCCCAGTGGTTGATGATGCCCTCCAGTGCATCTCCTTCACTTCATGCACTGCCCCTCCCAATGCAACAAGGACAGAACCCCCCCCCCCCCCCGGTCCTTATCTGCCACCTCACTAACCTCCGTATACGTAGCATCATCCTCTGCCACTTCCGCCACCTCAAAACAGACCTCACCACCGAACTTATATTTCCTTCCTCACCCCTCAGCCTTCTGGAGAGACCATTCCCTCTGTGACTCCCTCTTCAGGTCCACACCCCCCACCGGCCCACACCCTACTCCTGGCACCTTTCCCTGCCACCGCAGGAAGTGCAAAACCTGTGCCACACCACTCCCCTCACCTCTATCCAAGGCCCCAAGGGATCCTTCCACATCCATTAGAAATTTACCTGTATCTCTACCAATATCATCCTACTGTATCCGTTGCACCTTGCACATCAGGGAGACAGGACACCTTCTTGTGGATCATTTCAGAGAACCTCTCTGGGACACCTGCACCTACCAACCCCACTGCCCCTTGGCTGAACATCTCAACTCCCCTTCCCACTCCGTCAAGGACATGCAGATGCTGGGCCTCCTCCACCACCAAACCGTCACCACCCGAAGCCTGGAGGAAGAACGCCTCATATTCCGCCTTGGGACCCCACAACTACACGGGATAAATGTGGATTTCAACAGCTTCCTCATTTCCCCTCCCCCCCCCATATTATTCCAGTCTTAAGCCTCCAACTAGGCACCGCCCTCATGACCTGACCATCACCTTTCCAATCTATCTGCTCCACCCCCCCCCAATCTATCACCTTCTCCCTCACTTTCATCCACCTGTTCCCTTCTCAGCTACCTCCCCCAACCACACTCACCCTCCCATTTATCTCTCAGCCCTCGGCCCATAAGCCTCATTCCTGATGAAGGCTTATGCCCGAAAAGTCGATTCACCTGCTCCTAGGATGCTGCCTGACCTGCTGTGCTTTTCCAGCAACACAATCTCGACAGGGATAAGATAGGTGATTGACACTGCATTAATTGCAATGTCGAAAATAAGGATATTAACAGGATTGGTGGGGAGAGAAGGAAACTTTAAGACCAAAAGACCATGCGAATAGGAATGGGAGTAGCCAGTTGGTCACTCGAGCATATTCCATTATCCTATGATCATGGTTGATCCAACATTTCTCACATCCACTTTCCTGTGTTTTCCCTGTAACCCTGGATACCTCTACCGATCAAGATCTATCTATCTCAAGCTTAAATACAGACAAGGATTCTGTCCCACAACTATCTGTGGCAAAGAGTTCCAAAGAGAGAAGAAATTCCTCCCCATCTCAGTCTTAAATTGGCATCCCTTTAAAATCCGAGACAATATTGCCTGGTTCTGGACTCACCCACGAAGGAAAACATTCTGTCAGCATTTACCCTGTCAAGCTCCTTAAGAATCCTGTATGTTTCAATGAAATCACCTCTAATTCATCCAAACTCCAAACTGTTTAGCCTTTACTCAAAATGCAATCCCTTCATACTAGGAATGGTGCTCGTAAACTTTCTCTGAACTGCCTCCAATGAAAATATATCTTTCCTTCAATAGGGGACCAAAACTGCTTACAATACTGCAGATGAGGTCTCTCTTGTACAGTTGGGGCAGTAAACTGCACATATAATGTCATTGATGTACAAGAGAGAGGTGTAAGAGTGGACTCCAGCAGTTTGAGCCCAGGCCACTTTATCTGCCAAGCCACACTTACATCCAGTTCAAAGGCTGGCAAGGTGAAGATTGAAGAGTGTGTAGCCTGTGGGTTTGAAGAGGTGGGAGTATGGTGGGATGTTTGGGAAGGTTACAGCAAATGAAGATAGGCAGTATAATACTCTGGTTTCTCCTCACCCCAAGGACACTTAGAAGTACTGCTTCCTTCCTGATGGATTTCACTGAGGAGATCTGTACCATAGGCAGTCCACTCAAACAGTGGTTAAAATATCATTCAGGACTGCATGGCATCTCAGCGGACCTATATATATCTGTTAATGAGCGTCCTTTGTGTCTTAGACAGAGACCTTAGGCTTTTTAAAATTGCCAGCCTGTGAAAATCAAGTACAAACAGAACTGTAAATTGTAGGGGCTTTAAAATCACCATCCCCAAAGAATATGGGATTTGATACAGAGCGAAGTTCCAATTACTCTGACCTCATCAAACACTCCCAGGACAGATATAGCACAGGGATACACTCATCAGACAATGTGCAAGTGGTTAAACAAGTATTCAGAGTTGGGGATAAAATTGCATGAAATTGTCTGAGGAGTACTATGTAATGTGCTACTTCTTGTTCTAGTGATTATGTCTATTTTGATTATGTGTTTCATTGCAGTCAGCAAGAATATTAGGTGCTGTGCAGGTGTGGTCAGTTGCAGATGGGAAACTCATCAGTACGCTTGTCCTTCCAGTAAAGGTAAACTATCCTGTTTCTCTAGCCCTGTTTTCTTATTTCTCCTCAAAATAATTAAAGCAGTGTCTGGACAGTGGGGAGGTGTTTAACTGGATAGCTTTTTGACTCAGCTAGGACAGGTTTGATGGGCTCAATGGTGTCCTTTTGCACTGTGAAGTTCCACATTGGTTGGAAAACTTTGGTGTTCCACCTGCTTGGCCTAAGGTCATAGTGTGACGTTTGGGAGTATTCCCCCATTATGCTCAGCATATGAGCATTGCAGCAGAACCCAACCCTGTACCCACTCTGCACCCACAACCAGCAACATCCCTGCAGTAGCCCCTGATAGCAATCTGCAATGATAAAATTTATCATCTTGAGATTTACTATTGACCAAAATCTGAACTGGACTAATGATATCAATATTGTGGCTACAAGATCGGGTCAAAGGCTAGGAACTTGGCAGCAAGTAACTCACGATTCCTGAAAGCTTGTTCTACCTACAAGGCACAAGTCAGGAGTGCGATGGAATACTCCCCATTTGCCTGGAATGGTGAAGCTTCAACAACACAGGGAAGCCAGATACCATTCAGGTCAGAGCAGCTTTCTAATGATCTGCTGTCTCCACCATCCTCTTTAAAATTTAAAACTGTTCATGTTGGGTCCAATGGCATTGAGCAGACCACAATTTTGTGATCTTCCCACCCTTGCCACCTTCAAACTTCCTGGTAAGGGGCAGCATAAATTCCAATCCATTTGTTTCAGATATGAACCACACATTCCTTTGCAACAGTTAAGTGACATGAGGGAAGCCATAGACCATTCTGGATTCATATGTGCAGCCACAAAAGCCCTTTCTTCTTCTGTGACTATTGAATCTTCTATCGTTATTGTTACTCTGATCTTCTGTCTACCCCACCACCCATGCCCAGACACCCTATTCCTCAAAGGAACCATTTCCCCTATAGTTATTCAGAATTGATATTGGCTGGAGGACAAGATAAGTACAAGGGACTTCTGCGTTATCAGTCTGGTCTTTCTTGGCTGCCTATAGGTTACTCATTTCTTCGCTGCCTGCGTCCACTTAAGTCGCAAGCTCACCACCTCTAGAAACATGCTTTTTATCTATCTGTCAACTCGGTTTTGGAATCCTGGTCAAACTCTGAAATTTGAAGTTGAACTCCTCCACTTCCTGAGTAGGTGGTTATCGAGGACTAGAACTGTGTTGTCTTGCCATGTCTCAACATATTGAACCGCTAACTAGACTCCTCAGATATAAAACCTAAGACTTACTTGGACTTCAATTTACTTAAAACTTACCAAGTTAAAAGTTTTACGAGTTTAAAGAATCATTAGAGTACTAACTAATTATCTTAGTTTCTCCCATTGTCTCAACTTCCTGTCATACTGACATGTCAATTTCTATTTAAACAAATATTTACCCTGCCATTCTTCTTCCTACTATTGTTCAGCCCCACACAGGAAGCCTTGTCTCCTGTTCTGGTTATGCCTGCGGTCATCACCCCCTCTATTACCTCCTCTTACATTTGTGTTCTCTGTCCTCAATCAAAAAGGGAGCTCTTCCCTCAGCTGTTTTTACAATTTATTACCGACTAAGAATTAAAACTGCACTCAGCCAGATCAGGGCAGCAATTAAGTCAGTAAATGCCCTGCTCCATGTTAAAAATCACACAACACCAGATTATAGTCCAACAGGTTTAATTGGAAGCACTAGCATTCGGAGCATCACTCCTTCATCAGGTGGTTGACAACCACCTGATGAAGGAGCGGCGCTCCGAAAGCTAGTGCTTCCAATTAAACCTGTTGGACTATAATCTGGTGTTGTGTGATTTTTAACTTTGTACACCCCAGTCCAACACCACCGGCATCTCCAAATCATGACTGCTCCATGTTAACTACCCTGGTTTCACTGGGGTGGGGGCATGCTGGAGATTAGATTAAAACCCCAGGAAGTTGTAGTGCTAAATAAAAATTATGTATACATTAACACATTGATGAGTGAAAATTTATGACATTTCCTTCTTTTTTCAGATTAAAGTTATGGCGAGCTGTCCTTCCTCCAATTATGTTGCTCTGGGCACTGAAACTGGTCACATCTATTTCATAAATCTGGCAAAGGTGGAGACCCCTCACCTGGTTTACCAAATCCATCTCCACAATATATCAATACAATGTCTAGAGTAAGTAGGAAGCAAAAATGATATTTGTATGAAACCTTTCTGATTATCTCAGGACAGTCAGAAGACAATATTTTTCACTTCTCTATCTTGAGTTTTCTATGTTGCTCATTTATTTTCAGTAGTTTTGGTTGAGAGCAGTAACAAAAGGAAACCAGGAAAACTTCAACTTCCCTCCCATCAGGCCATGATATTTAATATGTTCATCTGACATGCAGAGAGGACATTCGTTGAAAGGACATATTGTTGCTTCACTGCTAACCCTCTAACATTGTGGTGCAAATCTCCATGCAAGCTGGAGGAACAACACCTCCTTTACCACTTAGGCACTTTATAGCTCTTAGGATTCAATATTGAGTTCCCCAACTTCAGAGTAGTCCATTTTTCTTACATTCCCCACCTTCTCCCACCTTGTTTGTGTTATGTTAGCTTTGCTATCAAGACAATGGACACATTTTCTCCCTTTCACAGCTAACATTTACACCAGCTAGTTGTATCAATCGCTCCTTTACCTACGTTATACTTTGCCTTTGTCTTTTGTTCCTGGCATGCTCACCCATGTGTTCCACTTGCTCTTCTTGCCCCCTGTGGCAAGCATAGAAAATCACCATTTTCTAGATCCTTTTATTTCTGAAACAGACTCTAAAGTGCACACAAGAAAAGGTGCATAAAGGGTTTAACCAAGAGGTATCTCTTTACACAGACAAACAATAGCAAGAAGAAAACAAATTAACATCCTTAATCAGACGTCACTTAAAAATACTGTAGCCAGTTTCCTCTCCTCAGACATATTAAGGCTTTGGAGAGAGTACAGAGGAGAATGACAAGACACTTTACAGAGGCACGTTTGTATGGGGGGATCCCATAAGATAATGAAGGGAGTACATTGCATTTGTGTGAAGATTTGTTTCAATAATTGGGTTTGGGGGAGCAGGGGGTCACAATCTTAAGTTGCACAAGATTGTATCTAGGTTAGATATCAGGAGGTGATTCTTTACTCAGTGAATAGTGAACCTCTTTACAGGCTGCTGACTCTGAGCAGTTAATACAGATTTACTGAATTCCTTCAAGTCAGTGCTGGTCCTGTTTCTGGTTGGGGGCAGGGTGGAGGAGTGTTGGTGTGATCACCCCGGTAACAGTGCCAGTGTGATTTCCAGGACTCGTTTTGATAAAAGAGGAATTTTTTTCAATTACTTTCTTCTCCAATCAGCCTGGGGCTTTTAACATTTTTATAGCTAAACCCAATAAATCACCTGACTGGATAGGAGTTTAAATACTGCTGCACAAAGTGGCATCATGTTTGGATGGACCAGAGAGATTTTCCCTAATCTTCGTTGTCCATATGTACAAATTCAAAGAACTGAAAGAAAGTTTCTTCCTGCCCGACATTGTTCCCACAATTAACAAGAAGATTAACTCTGTTTTTGTTTATTAATGGTGTAAAATGGCTGCTATATCAACAATATCAGCATTTCCAGAGAAAGTTGGTGGGTCCAAAACACTGGATTACTTCAGAGAAAGCCAACCCTGTATTGAGAAGCCTGGAATTTGAGAGGAACAAGACCAAATTGTTTTATCTGGTCATCCTGGATTGTTCAAATCTTCAACCCATTGTTTATAAATAATTTAAAAGCTTCGGTGATTTTAAAGAAATCTCAGACTTTTGTAGTATACAGTGGACCTGTAAAAATATTGCTCTTCAGTACTGTGCAATGAAAGGTACAGCTTCCAATCTTCTGTTAATGTTATTTGTGATCTTTTAGATATGACCACGGGGGTCAGTACCTTTTGGCTGGATGCTCTGATGGACATATGTTCATTTTGAATGCTAAACCCTCCAAGCAGTTTAAAGTCCTCGGATATACAGGTAACCATTCCACAGACGCATGCCATTTGTCAGCTGAGCCCCCAAATGATCCACAATCATCTTATTTACAAAGGCTAAGTTTTTGTTGTTCCCAATTATCTTTGGATTGTCAAAGACAGTCCCTAAGAAAACAAGTTGCTTGTTGATCTAGTGATAAGTTTTCCCATAGTAGATAATGAGAAAAACTCCCTCCATACTGCCCTTTCAGATTCACCCAAGACAGGTACAGCATGGGGGTTAAATACACTGTAACATGTCAACCTTAATTTAACCTGCACCAGTGTCGTATTGTTGATTTCGTTTTTGAGTATTGTGTTGTCTCAAAGCCAGCTCATGCATTGTCTCCCTGCTTTGACATTGTAATGTTTTACCTTATTCCCTTTTTTTTTTGTCCAACAGAGGTAAAAGATGAAATTATGGGATGTTCTCTTGCATTTCACATGTCAAAGAAAATGGTGAATTGCCTGATATTGGCAAGCCAGACTGGAGATGACAAATCACATGGAGCCACTTGGCTGACTAGATTTGATCTTCTTGGAGATCTCACAGGTAGGAAGAGGACCCAGGACTGCTGTCTCAGTCAGGAATTCGCTACTAATTTGTATTTGCAGTTTTCCATTTCTTTTCTTGTAATATGAGCTCTGTTTCTAATCATTGGGACTTGCTTCCTTTATTCCAGCTATAGTTTGAGCACTGCATTCAACACCCTGACAATAAATTTATTAAGATTTTTTACCAGACAAAAACCCTCACCTTAATTCCTATTCCAGGAAATGATCTGGATTTCAACTTGCAGTCCACATCTAATTGAAAACAGTCTAAATATTATTGAACTTGTTCAGGTCTATTATCATTTACACTGTTAACCTCCCTTTTAAGATGCACACAAACTACCAGAATTAACCTTCTTTGCTAAACCATTAAAGAACAAAGTCACAAGTTAGCAACTGTTAACAAAAACTATAAAATGCTACAAAACTTCAGCAGATCAGGCAACATCTATGAAATTACCTTTAATCAGAAACAATTGTTAACTTTAGGATCATAATTAGTAGCATTTAAAATTTGGTAGTGAATCAGCAAATAACAAACAGACAAGGTTCACTGACAGGTAGAGGAGTAGGGTTGAAGAAGCCATAATTATCACAGTAATTCAGCTCTATCAGTTTACTGACTGCAAATTTATAACTGAGAATAGTGAGATTAGAGTAGATTGCTTGCACAGTTGACAAACTTTGTTGAAATTGTTAAAGTCTGATGTTGATGGTTTGTACTATTTAATAACATCTACAACCTTTGTTTATGAGGTGATGCAGTGAAATTGTTTCCTTGTCCTTCTTGTGGAGTGATGTTGACTGTAATAGTCCAAACCATGGAGGTGATAATCATTCCCTTTCAGTACCTTTGACCCAGTTGGATTTGTCCTATGTCTAGTCACTGTAATCATTCTAACAGGTTGAGATCCCATCTCTCTGGGTCGGACAGTAACTTGCACATGAAAATTTATCCTGTCGCTCTTCTTCTAAGGAACCAACAATACTTTAGTCACTCTCTTCCTTTCTATATACTTATAAAAGCTCTCACATTTTGTTTTTACATTCCTGGCTAGGTTGCTGTTATATCCTATTGTTGGCCTTTTACCCCAACATGTTTATTTGCCTTTTGATAATTTCTGAAACACTCCAAACCCTACTGCTCTTTGCAACAAATAAATCTCTTAATGTAATACAGTTCTTAACCTCCTCAGAAAGCCACAGACAGATCATTGACTCAGTTTTTAATTTTCAATGTAATGCATTTTAATGAATACTCTGAGTTTCTTCAAATGTTTCCCACTGTTTAAGCACTGCCATACCTTTTAGTATATATGACTAACCAACCTTAGCCAGTTCACCCTCAGACTATATTATTGAGGGTAATTTTATGATTCTTGCTTATAATTTAAGTATGTCAGTTTCAAACTGCAAATAGAATTAAATTGTGTTATGTTCCCTTTTCCCTCTGAATCTTTTACTATGGTGTTCTTAATGAAACATATCTCATTACACGGAACTAGATCTAAGATAGCTTGTCCCTAGGTGATTCCATTACATAGTATTCCAGGAAACTGTCCCAAAAAGCATTCCAAAAGTGTCTTCCAGATCACTCTCACCATTTGATCGGAAAAGTTAATCAGAGCTATTACATTGCCTTTGCTACAGGCGCCGACAATTTCTTATTTAATGCTCTGTTCAACAGAGTATTACTACTATTGCAACTACTGTTGGAGGCTTGTAGACTACTCTCATCAGCTTTTTTGATTCTTGCTATTGCTAATTTGCACCCACACTGATTCTGCTTCCTGATTTTCTGAACCAATATCCTTTCTCCTTAATGTTCTTGTCATTTTTTACTATCAGAGCCTCCCCTCTCCCTTTTCTATTCTGCCTATCCGATAAAGATATATTTAAATTTATTCTCAGGAAATTCTCCCAATGAGGTATTAAGACAGAATATTCTCTGTTATAAGACACTGGTCTACAGGGGAAATGTTTGACGTTGGTGTTATGTGGCGCTATTTATTATAGGGTTGTATCTGGGGAAGCAGCAGGTACCAAGTTTTCCAGCATACATACTATGTATTTTAAAAGCAAGTTTGCCTGGTGAGTAGCATATAGTAAGGAACATCAGGGATCGGAATATCCTATATTTGATTTCTGCTTTTTGCTGCATTAGTAATTCCTAGCCAGAGAAATGGTAGCTCATATAGTCAGGGAAGGAGAAATTGGCCACAGAGCCTGATCCAGAGGCACCTGCTGGAATGTATTGGATTGGGTGGTGCTAATGTGTCTCTTAACTAGATTGACAGAGCTGTCTTATGAGGGAAGATTGAACAGGATAGGCTTTATTCACTGGAGTTTAAAACAATGAGAGATGATCTTATTGTAATATACATAATTTTGATGGGCTTGAAAAGGTGGATGCTGAGATTTTTTTCCCTGGTGAAAGAGTTTAGGACAGTTTAAAAATTAATGGTCTCCCATTTAAGACTGTGACAAGAAGAAATTTATTTTCTCGGATGGTCATTAGAGTTAGGAGTTTTCTACTCCAGAGAGCAATGGGGACTAAATCATTAAATATAATCAAAGCTGAGTGAGACAGAATTTTGATCTCAGGATTCTTGGAGAACAGACAGGAAAGTGAAATGGAGTTAATGCTCTGATCAGACCAACCATGATGGTCTTAGATGGTGGGGCAGGCTCAAGACAACGAATAGCTGACTCCTGCTTCATTTCTTAAATTCAAGCTTAATGTACGCAAGGAATACATGACGTTGTTGCCCATGGCATCAATTCAGTTTAGAAATGAATAGAAAATGAAGAGCAAAAAATATGTTTATCTGCCCTGCACGTGTTGTGGAGAAAATAAAGAGAATCACCAGGAGACGCAGAGAGTTCTTCAAGAAGTAGGTCTTTTATTTGCAAACAAAAAACCGTGACACTGAGAAAGCAGATTCTCGAATGCCCCCCAACCTCAAAGTCCGTGGATTTTTATATCCTTTTTTGTCATGTTTCTGTTAGCTTATTAGCATGTCCAACTATATTAATCAAAGTACCTCACCCTAGCTACGCAATAAACCAATGATGTTAGTTCCCATTATCTCTTTAGTTGTACATTCTACTTAATGTTATTCTAATGTCACGGTTAGATATTTATTGCTAACTCTGCTACAGTGATCTTCCATTCCAGACTAACCTGTCATGATAGATATTTAGCTATTCCATCTATTACAATAGTCTCCTGTCTCAAGCTGACTCTACTAACTATTAATTAGATATTTTAATGTCATGTCCCAAATATTTATGGTCCCAATCCTGTCATAATAACACTTAACAGAGAAACTTGCTTTACTACTTGTGTTATCTCATCTCGCCACAGTGACCTTTCAGCGTTAACCTTACTCTGATAATTGGTGTAAGAGCATTCTACTATTCTTATCTCATCCTGCCTTCCAAGACCACAGATTGCCAGTGGTCTTCATGCTTTAATCCTTCCCATGCTTTCATGTTCTTTATTTTCCATAATCCCCCCTTTGGGACTTACTGGTCTCACCTAGAGAAAGAAGACAATAAGCTCAGCCCCTCTTGTGCCCAATACAAACAATGTAGGACCCAACACGGACTAAATAATTTTCGGAGTCTGAAACTTAAAGGGTTATTCGTCCATTCCTGGGGTCCTTTGGGCCAATAACCTGTCTTCCAATAACTAGAACAGGACAGAAGACCCAAGATCCCTCACAATCTCAGACACGCGCTTTCTTCAGAACTATCATTGACTTCCCCACGTGGACATATTCCTTGCATGTGGCAGTTGTCAGATCATAATAGTAGACCAGTGGGGTTCCATCAGAGGAGTAAGTACTTCCTGGGGTAGTTGAAATGACCACAAGTTGCCGAGTAGTGTCGCAAACTAAAAAGGATTTAATAAAAGGTAAAGCACAACAAAAGACGAAGGTGACAACAAGCAAAACTGCACCTACAATAAGACTAATCTTAACAAACCATGCTCCCCAAGACCCAAATATATTATTCAGCCAATCAAAAGCCTGATGACCAAACCCCACATTGTTTATTAGCTCCCATCTTAGATTCTTTAGTTTTCCATTACTTTAGTAAAAGATCCCCTAGGGCTAGTGTTGTTAGGTAAAAGGTACAGCAATGCTCCCCAAACATCACATAAACCCTGTCTTTATCTGCCAGTATCCAATCTAAGACCTGTCTGTTTTGTCATGTCATTTTGGTAGTAGCATCCAATCGTTCTCCAAAGGCCACAAGGGAATTGTCAGTATAATTGATAAATGGTTGTAATAAATGTAATTAAGCGCAGCAGGTCAGGCAGCATCCAAGGAGCAGGAGAATCAACATTTTGGGCATAAGCCCTTCTTTGATTCCTGAAGAAGAGATTATGGCCGAAATGTTGATTCTCCTGCTCCTTGGATGCTGCCTGACCTGCTGCGCTTTTCCAGCAACACATTTTTCAGCTCTGATCTCCAGCATCTGCAGTCCTCACTTTCTCCTCCTTCATAAATGTAATTAATCCATTCAGCATTCTTGCTAACCCCTATCACTGGGATGAGAGCTTCCCAGCCTGTGGCAATCTCATTGCGGGCCTTAAACTCATTAGGAATACCTCTTGGCTGTCCTATGCTATCAATCCGAATTGTCGGATCAGGGACATACCATCGCTTAGTTCGGCACAAAGCTGACTGTGACATAGCATCAAGCTGTGTGTGTGGTGATATAACTACATTGTGTAGGAGCATTACACGGGCAGAGCTGCCACTCCAATCAGCAAGCAATGTTGAGTGCAACTCTCCTTTCTTCCCACACAGCCACCAAGTATCTGCCAGTGGGACGTGTTGAGAATTTAAAACAGCCCCAAATGTGGTGTCCACCTCGCGTTCCATCGTATTCCTGCAAAGACCCTTAAAATAGCCTACTGATGTGGAGCCATTTCGCTTAAAGCATTCAAAATTCAACCCTTCCTGTATCCTGAAAGCAGCCATAGGGAACGTATAATTAGGCTTACTGGTGGACCATGGGATACTATAGCCACACCACCTTTGGAGTTGCTGCCTGCCCACATCATCCTGCTGATAGAACATAGAGGCCTGAAGTAGGAGGCACCAAAACGGGCAATGGGATTGCCTGTAAGTTGATGAATCATCTGGGTTGAGAGATTGGCTAGAATGCGGCAAACGCCATTGAGTTCAGGTGGTCGAGTTATAAGGCATAGGGACAACATAGTATGAGGGGTTGCCTTTGTACACAAGAAACAATCCTGTCTAGCCATCATTATGGCCGTATAGTTTGCCCTTTGATATCAGTGATTGTCACGGGCGTGTACCCATGTTAGGGCAGAGAGGTCTGCACTTCTAATACATCTTTGCCTCACAGCCTGAGTGACCCTGGCATTACCAGTCCATGTCTGCCAAATTAATGGTCTCCAAGTCTGAGTATGCAGGCCTGGCATCAGAGAAGGGGGTCTCTTGGGCATCCCCCATGTTTTCCCCATCCCCGCTGCAGGAGAATTATGCTCCACATCTCCATCATGATCATTTCTGGAATGATCAGTATCCCCAAGAACTTCACCTCTACCTTGTTCGGAACCCTGCTGACGGGTACTAGCCTCCTGTGTGCCCTGCCCATGTCCAAGTTCCTCGGCCTCAGCTCCACTTACCTCAGTGTTAGAGTTAGTTTGTGCTGGTGGGAGAGCTTTAGTACAATGATTAAGGTGGTACCATACATGTCGTCCTTCCATTTGGATGGCGGTAGGTGATGCCTTAGTCACTACGAAAGGTCCCTCTCTCCTCGGCTCATTCCAGTGTTTTCAAAAAACCCGCATGTATACCCAATCCCCGGGTTTAATAGGTCCTTCCTCGTTGACAGGTGGTGGTTCCCTTTATGTTTCCTGCAGGTGGATAGTCTCAAGTATCATAGTTAGTCTCTTCACCTAGGCACTGGCATAGGTCTACCTGTGAGCATCTCATGTGGTGTTAGATTGGTCATGCAATTAGTCTGCATGTGATAACCCATTAGCGCCAGTGGCAGCGCATCAACCCAATTAAGGTTGGTGCTTGCACAGATCTTGTTAATTTGGCTTTCAATTCCCATTAATCCTTTTCACCATACCCTGTGACTGGGGATGATACACACACCAAACCTCTGTTTGATTCTCAAAGACTGCAGCACCAACTTAACTACTTTCAATTTCCAATGGTATACCAAACCTTAGGATAACTTCATTCATCAGAAATTTCACTACTGTCCCAACCTTATTTCCACTGGACTAGCTGATTCACTCTCCCCAGATCTGTATCATGCTGTGACCACAAAGTGGCTGGTAATGCATCTAATTGCTCATTACCATATTGATCATCTTCCTCCACTGACACTGGCATGCTCCGCTGGGGTGTTACCTTGACTTCCTTCGGATTCTCTGTCAAGTTGCAGCATGCTAGGATTTTAATATAGCTGCCATCCCCGGATTCCCAAATCTCTGTCGTGAGCATATGCCATTCCCTTACTGTTTCTACATGCCTGGCCATAGGTCCTAAGTCTTTAGATTGATATCCCTTATTTACCAGTAAGGTTACATGTGGTGCGGCGCTTGATACACTATACCACTTTTCCAGGAATGCATTTCTCTCTATTTGCAGGATCACTGCCTCTCCCTTAATACTATTGCTTCACTTCTCAAATGTTGTGGAGCAGTGATTTCCTGCTGCCACTTCCTCTCTAACACCTCATCCTGAGACTCAACAAATATCACTGTACAGTGCAGCTCAGACTTAGGTGGTCTTGCTTTAGTCAACATCGTCAACACTTCTGCTTCCCACATCCCCCAAATGTCTTGAATATCACTTGCTATATCCCCATCCAATAAATGTTAACACCTTTAACTTCTTGCATCACCAGTTACGTATTGGCCTTTTCTACGACAAAGCCCTGCTATGTGCACTCCAATCTTACATCTGACTGTAGTAAAGCATCCCTACCTAACAAGTTAATTGGCGTCTCTTTAGACACTAATATTGGCAGAACTATCTCCCTACCTTCCATTTCTAATCTTACTGGAGCTATAAATTGAGTTAACTGTGATTTCCCTGAGAACCCTACAGTTTTAACAAATATAATTGACATGGGAAGGTGAGAGCCATGCCGCGGCTGTACACAAGTGTATGTAGCTCCAGTATCTATCATCACCAGTGTCTGCTGCCCTTCTATATTAACTTGTATTACTGGTTCTTGATCAGCCTCCCATGTTACTACAGGGTACTGCCCCTACCCACCCAGGTTCTCAGGGCATCCCTAACACATCCCATACAGGTTAACAGGTCCTGCTGGGCCTGTAGGTATCTGGGAAGTGGCCACTGGGGATTCCTGCCATCTAGGCCCGCTATAGGGAAGAGAGGGCCCAGTCCAATAAGGGTAATTCCTCCTAAAGTGGTCTGGTTGATGGCATTCCCAGGACATCATTTCTGGTCCCCTTTGAGCCTGATTATTTATCATGTACCTTAATCCCCCATTCCTACGTCCCTGTCCTTGGGGACTCCAGTTCTGTTTAGGCTGTTGTTTAAATCTGTCCTGCCCTGGATACATCACCTGCAGGAAAGCTTCTCTGTCTGGCTACCTGATTGGACCCCCCTTGCACCGGCACTCAGTTCACGCCAGAGTTGATTACTCGGTTCTTACTGGCAACACCTTTTTAGCCTTCTCTTTTTCTTTCTTTTTAAGCTCTTTGAACTGCATTTGCGCCAGCTTCCTTTATACCACTTCCTGCTGTTCAGATAGTTTCTCTTTGTCTTTTCGAAACCTTTCAACTGCATGAGCTACCTGATCTCTAAATTCCTGGTGGCTCATTGATGATGTCAGACCCACCACCTCCTCCAATCTTGACCTGACTTGGGAGGGCATTGCCTCAATGATGGAATTTCGGAACACTGTGGTCAGCAACTGATTAGTCTCTATGTCTTGCTCTGTTTCCAGCCTCCACTTCTTTAACTGTTTCTCCAAGTAGGCAGCCAGGTTTTCACTTTCTCCCAGTGGATCCCCTCTAAGAGCCTGGGGGTCCATTTTGGGTGGATAACAGTCTCTTAAGGCCTGCCATACATTCTGTCTCACTCGATCAAACCCGACCCTGTCAATCATTGGATTGTCTGCTGCATTTTTCAAATGGGCTTGGACCATTATTTCCTTTAACTTCGGGAGCCCTACCAACCTCACAAGCAGTGCCTTCACGTCTCCTATAGTCAGCAATCGCCCTGTGGTTTCATCTTCAAAAGCCCTGATCCACTTTCCCGCTCCCTCATGTAAACTGAGCAGCGCATTCTTCAGCCCTTCCAGATCCTGAGTTCCCCAAGGAATGTATTGTGAGTTTCTCCCTTCTTTAATAAGGAGCGGTAGCATCCTTCCCTGTTGACCCTTTCTCCCTTTACCGACACTACTTCTCAATAAATCCTCCTCAGGCTCTGAGTTTGATGCTATTTCTAATTCCTCCCATTCTTTAGGTACTGGGGCCTTTTTCTCTCCTTGTCTCGCATCATCCCTTTCTGCTTGCTCTGCATCACTTTCACTGCTTTTCTCTTCAGTCCTTTTTTCGTATTGCAATGAGTATTCCTCAATTGCTTTTTGTTCCCTTAGCCCACACAGCACATTAATCTCATGTTTCAGCTTTTCCTGCTTTTGTTGTATAGCTTCTATTTGCTTCTGCCTGTCCCTTTTCTTTCTTTCTCTTCTTTCCCTCAGTTCATTTTTGTCTTCCATACTTCCATCCCATTCTAACTGTCCCTCTATTTCTACTATTCCCTTTATTACTGGACACTGCTTCAATGCCTCTTCATTCAAGTAGGGAGGAGGTCTATTCAACTCCTCCACATCTGGGTATAGAGGGGGTGGGGGCTGATTCCTGCTTTTCTGTCTCCTGTAACTGCTCAGCTTGTTCTTTTGCAGCTTTCCTAGTCACCACAGGTGTCTGACAAGCTACTTTTAGTTCCTCAACCTCTTTCCTGAAAAGTTTCAGTCTTTTCAACTCCTAATCCCTCTTTTGGTTTCTATTTTTAGATTTATCTTTTGGCGTATTGTTCTTAATTAGCCCTTCCATCTCATTGCACATATGTATATCCAAGATACCTTCTTTCGGCCATTTAGTCAATAAATCCTCGTTCTTTTTTCCCATTCTCAGAAATTTGTACAATATCATTTCTTGCCACTGGAAATTTCTTACTCAGTATCTCAACTGCAGTCCCTTTATCCATCCTACAATATATTTTAGTCCAACCAATGTATTATCGTTGCTCTCATAAATCACTTCCTCATACCCTTCAAGTCCGGTAGTGCTTTGTCAATAGTTTAAGCAATCCCTAACTTTACAACTTACAATTATCCATTACCAATCTATCAATTCCTAAGCGTCCTCAATTGCAGTTAGTTAACACAAACAACCTATTCTCATTCATTCAGCCTAAACCATTCCAACACTGCACCTTCAAAATGCACCAATCACTAACGGTTTCTTGAGAAATTTCGCTCTCAAAAAAAACTATCTTAAATTCTTACAGTGCAAAATAAAATCAAAATCAAAATATTTTCCATAAACCCTGGAATCTCCTCCTTAAACCCCTCCACCTCTCTATCTCTTTCGCCTCCTTTCAGAGGTCTTAAGGAGCATCTTAGACATAAGCTTTTGGTTACCTGATTTAATATTGCCTTCATGATGTGGTGTCAGATTTTATTTGATTCCACTCTTGTGAAGTATTGTGGGACATTTTTATTATGTTAAAGGTGTTATATAAATGCAAGTAATGTTGTTGATGTTCAGCAAATGCCCAGTTAAATATCCTTTACAAATTCAATAATTGGCTTATACCTGGTGTTTAAAATATATTTGTGTTTGGAATATGCAACGTTTCACAACTTGTGCTGAATGTGCTGCACATATTAATTTATTTCCCAGCATCTTCTACATCTGTTGATCACCGTGGAATGATGAATGATGTTGCTATTCGGAAACAAACTTGTCAAGCCGAGTTGCCTTTGACCTCTGTAATCCTGAACACCGACCTTCACGTCTATGGGTACTGCACTTTGACAAGGACCATCTATAAATACAAGATCTCTAGGGTACTTATGAAATGTATACTCATTCTCTCTGCTTTCACCATCTTTCTCTCTCACTTTACCTCTCTTGCTCCCTCTTTCTGCTCTCACCCTCTGTAATAACTCAGGAAGCCTAACTGGTAAAGAGCATAATTTATTGTGGAACACCAAAATAGAGTCATAAGACATGGTATACATGGGCTAGTCCCAGCCTGGGACAGATAGATCTATGGACCCAATTCTGGATGTTTTATTAGGTATTTTCCAATCAACCTGCTCAGAGATATTAATACACACTTCTGGAGCAGGTGGGTCTTGAACATGGGCCTCATGGCTCAGAGGTAGGCACACTACCGCTATGCCACAAGTGACTCAGGATTGACTTAATAAAGGATTTATTTGATGAGTTTCAGTTGGACAGGCCATTGGCTGTTACCAAGGGAACTCATGCTCAATGAGCTCCACAAGGAGATTAATTAATGATTCCCCATTGGTGTTGTAGAGATTATCACAACCTCTCTTTGAACTTTCTCTCTCTCACACACACACACTCACTTACTCTCACCCCCTCTCTTTGCGCTCTTCACACTCTGGACTCTCTCTCTGTCTCTACGCTCTCACTTCTCCTGTCAGTAAGATTTCTCAATATTTCCAATGATCAATATTCTCTCTCTTTCCATGTCATGAAACTGAATATTCCATTCTCCCAAGAGCAGAAAACGAACCCCCTCAAACCTGTCACCAGCGCCTGTCCTTACCCCTGCAGCCTCTTTTCATATGTGTGCCTCTTAATTGGCTGACAGACCAATTAAAGATGGCAGGTAGGCTGTCTAAGGTGGAAAGCTGATCAGAGACCTTCCAGCTTGTAAAGGGTGCCGACTGCAAAGCTAGCTAACAAAGGGGGCAACAGCCTCTCTCTGGGAATTTTTTTACATCTTTAATTAACCCCTCTAAAGGTTATCCATGGCTATCACTCCACTGAGGCAAGCATATAAAAAAGGCCTCAGATATGGGACCACCTGACCTCCCCACCTCCTAAAATCCATTGCCTGCCATCAGGAAGCTTTCTCCAGATATCTAGACGCTCGCCTGCTAATTGTAGGAACCAGAAGCTATCTGGAAAATTACAGCATGAATAGCCTCTACCTCTCCCCACCCTCTCTCTGTTTTTGCCTTTCTCTTTCTGTGTCTTTTTGTGTATTTTTCTGTTTCTCTCATAGAGTCAAAAATTAATTATGACACAGAAAGAGGTCCATTTGGCCTATCAAGTCCATGCAGATTATCAATTCAGTCAGTCCCAATCAATCTCCTGCTCTATCCTAGTGGCTCTACCTAATCTAAAACTGTCATAATATTTTACAACATCTTGTATATTTTCTTTGTGACCCAACCAAAGCTTTGTAACTATCCAGCATAACTTCTCTGTTTTTGTTGTCAATATCTCTATTTATGAAGTCCAAGCTCTCATATCACGCTCCTAATATATCTTGCTGCCACCTAGGATCCATGTGCACAAACCCCCAGGTCCTTCTACTACTGTAGAATTGGACCATTAAGTCAAAATTACCCCACCCTATCCTTCTGAATGCACCATCTCACACATCTGCCACTTGTAGCAACCTGACTGTTTGCCACTTCTCCAACTTTGGTATGAAGGGCAAATTTTTAAAATTAACTCTATATTTCAAGATCCAAATCATTTACATATAAGCAAAATAAGGTGGTCCTAGCACTTTGGGCCTGAGGGACACCATTGTCTACTATGCTCCATTCATAAAAACAACTATTTACCATAGCTTGCTGTCTCTGTCCTTAAAACCAATTTTAATCCAAGCTGACACTAATTTTCTCATACCATAAGCCCCAATTTTGTTAACTGACTGTTATGTGGTATTTTGTGAACCACTTTCTTAAAATGCATCCAGACAACATCTACCATGTTCCTTCATCATACTTCTTTGTTATCCTAAAAAAAAAATGATTATTCAAACACAGTTTGGGGTTTAAAACTGTATGCTGGCTCTCCTTAACATACTTCACTCAGTCTCTTACTATGTGGATTAACACTTCCATGCTTTCGGGTTCCGTTTTATTTTGACTGCCATTCCACTTTTGTCTACTCTCTCTGCTAATTGTATTTTCCTCTTCACTTCCCTCAAATTATTGTATCTGCCTCTTACTTGAAATATTTACCTTGTGTACCTTGTGCAATTTCTTTTTGTTTAATCACACTCTTTATTTTCCACATTATCCTAGAATCTCAGCTTTTGGCTCCCTATCTTTTGACCTTGGTGGAATGTACCTAAACTTTACCTAAAAAAATTTGTTGATTTGATACAAATTGTCTTATTATTTTTATAGATATTCTTGCATTTCTGTTATTATGCCTTTGATTCCATTTTACCTAGCTAAGATTCCCTCTCAACCTTTGACTCTAACTCATTTTAATTTGAGTTCTACTTTAGATGCTCCATAATTAATTTAATACAATGATTATTCTTATCCTATTGCTTTCCCCAAACCACTGGGTCTAGTCATTCACTAGATCCCCAGTGCTGATCTCTATTTGGGCTAAAAACATAATGATTAAGGAAATTCTGCTGAATAGAATTCAGAAATTCCTCTTTCTTCTTACTCTTTTAACCCAATCAATACTTGCATGATTAAAGTCCCCAATGTGACCACATTTCTGTGATTCTCTGAAGGTTTGCTCCATTATCTCATTCCCACCCACCACTTCTGTTTGCAATCATCCTCTTTTTGATTCTCAGCTCTAAACAAATGGGTGCTGCCATTGATCTCTCAAACACACCTTCACTTTCTAACAGCACAATATTTTCCAAATCAATAGTGTGACCCACCTCCGTTTTCTCCTTTTCTATCTTTTCTGAACACTTTGTATTCTTGTATATTAAATGCTTAGTACTCACCATTTATAATGCCATGTCACTGTTATTGTTACTACATCATATTGCCAGGTGGCACTTCTTCCGTTTGTCACTCGCCAATCATATTCATCACATTTTGTGCATTCTCATTACATATAGCTGGGAAATAAATACAACACTCAATTGCCAAGACCCATTATCATAATAAAAATAAGTGCATTTTTAACATGTCTTTCTCTTTATCACATGACTCCCTGCTCTGCTCTTGACTAATACGTCCTACTCCCTGCGCAAAGCTAGCCAATGATCTGTTTCTGCCCCTCACTCTTTCAAAACTCCATATATTTCTCTCTTTCACTTTCTCCCACTAGGGTTCGTCAAATGATTCATTTAGCCTGATCACTCAGGCTAAAGTTGAAGGTCACCAGCTAGGACCAGGATTCCTCTATCTCTCTGCAAATCAACAGTACTTGGTATCTGTGGCCAGGGATGGATACATTCAGTTAAGAGATGCCAACAACCTGGTAAGTACCTGCTTGAGGGAGTGCCTTTGGAATTATAATACCTATCCCATCATCCAGACATTGTCTGTATATGGAGGACTTGCAGGAACAAATTCAGCAAGAATACAATCATAGTAATATCTATTATGAATTTTTGATTAATTGTTTAATCTACCCTCTCCTCTGTCTATTTGATCTCCTTCTATACTTTGTTAGGATAATTGTAGTGTTGGAATCAATGTTTGGTCCATTGAGTTAACATGAATCCAAGATTAGGCAGACCTGAGAACAGGTGTGTTTATGCCAGCAGAAAGAATTGGGTTTTATGTGCACAAAAAGTGTTAAATTGAAAAGGCTTTTAAAAATGCATATGGCATCCTGGGTATGTTTATTTTAGGAAAAGAGTGAAAAAAAAAGAGGCTGTATTAAATCATTAAAAAACATCATTTAGTCCTCAGCTAGAATACTGAGCTTAATTTGAGGACTGCACTTGAGAGAGCATGCAGTGGAGATTTAACAGAATGGTGTCAGGAAATAGAGGCTTCAGTTCATGTGGAGAAACTGTTAAAACTGGTAATGATAGGGCAAGATTTAATGAAGGTATTCAAAACCAAAAACAGTTTTGATGGATAATTTCAGAGGATCTGTTTGTTTGCATTTAAATCAAAATATTGCCTTTCTTGGAACCTGTCCCGTGGTAGTGGAGCTAAATCAATGGCAGCTAAAATTCTGACTGTTTCCAATCAGCAGGGAACGCACCTTGAGACTCCATGTCACTCATATCGGCTAGGAGGAGTCAAATCAGTCACCTTGTCATTGGACTGTCGAACTGTTCTTACCACTGGTGTCCACGATGGTACCATAGTGTGTAACACAGAAAGGTAAGCATCACACAAAAAAAACTGCAGGATACCATTCAGTGCCTTGAGTTTGATCCACTATTCAATTCGATCATAAGGTTTCACACTGTCATATACACAATTGATTTTTGATTCACAAATGAAATTAAGGAGGATAAAATAAAACAAAGAGCTGCGGATGCTGGAAATCTGAAACACACAAAAACAGAAATTGCTGGAAAAACTCTGGACTCAAAAACTCTGTTTTCTCTGCACAGGTGGTACCAGACCGGCTGAGTTTCTCCAGCAATTTCTGTTTTTGTGTGTTTCAGATCTTATCCTCATATACTTAACTAGTTTTCTCATAAATTCAAGGAAACTCGAATTACTGGAGAAACTCTGGACTCAAAACATTAACTCTGTTTACTCTGCACTGGTGGTATTAGACTGGCTGAGTTTCTCTATCAGTTTGAGTTTCTGTGAATTTAAGAGAAAACTAGCTAAGTATATGAGGGAGAAAATAACCAAACTATCAGTTGTTCTGCTATAATCCGCATTTCATCAGCATGAATTGACAATAGAAAATAGACAATAGACAATAGGTGCAGGAGTAGCCCATTCAGCCCTTCGAGCCTGCACCGCCATTCAATATGATCATGGCTGATCATTCCTAATCAGTATCCTCTTCCTCCCTTATCTCCATAACCCTTGATTCCACGATCTTTGAGAGCTCTATCCAACTCTCATCAGCGGAAACATATTTCCTGCTGCCCAAGTGTCCAATCCTTTAATAGTCTTATATGTCTCAATCAGATCCCCTCTCAGTCTTCTAAACTCAAGGATATACAAGCCCAGTCGCCTCAGTCTTTCAGTGTAAGGTAATTCCGCCATACCAGGAATTGACCTCGTGAACCTACGCTGCACTCCCTCAATAGCCAGAATGTCTTTCCTCAAATTTGGAGACCAGAACTGCACACAGTACTCCAGGTGTGGTCTCACCAGGGC
>NC_057731.1:43375435-43387993 GCF_004010195.1 Chiloscyllium plagiosum | reverse complement strand
TACCAGATCCAGAATTGCCTTCTCCCTGGTCGGCTCCAGCACCAGCTGTTCTAAGAATCCATCTCTGAGGCACTCCACAAAGTCTCTTTCTTGAGGTCCAATACCATGCTGATTCTCCCAGTCTACCTGCATGTTAAAATCCCCCATAACAACTGTAGTAACATCTCTGTGACAGGCCAATTTCAGCTCCTGATTCAACTTACATCCGACATCCAGACTACTGTTTGGGGGCCTGTAGATGACTCCCAAGAGGGTCTTTTTACCCTTAGTATTTCGCAGCTCTATCCACACTGACTCTACATCCCCTAACTCTAGGTCCCCCCGCGCAAGGGATTGAATATCCTCCCTTACCAACAAGGCCACCCCACCCCCTCTGCCCGATAGCACGTGAAGCCTTGAATATTCATTTCCCAGGCCCTGTCCACTTGAAGCCACGTCTCAGTTATCCCCACAATATCGTATCTGCCAATTTCCAAAAGAGCCTCAAGCTCATCCATCTTATGTCTAATGCTTCGTGCATTCATGTATAGTATTTTTAATTTGTTACTGCTCTCACCCTTCCCATCAACCCCATTTCACTCAACTTTACAGCATGATCCCTTTCCAAGTTTTCTGCCTCATTGATACAGTTGTCTTTCTTGACTTCTTAGATTACTTACAGTGTGGAAACAGGTCCTTAGGCCCAACAAGTCTTCACCAACCCTCCTAAGAGCAACCCACCCAGACCCATTCCCCTACACCTAACACTAGGGGCAACTTAGCATGGCCAATTCACCTAACCTGCACATCCTTTGGACTGTGGGAGGAAACCGGAGCACCCAGAGGAAACCCACGCAGACACGGGGAGAATGTGCAAACTCCACACAGACAGTCGCTCAAGGTGGGAATTGAACCTGGGTCGTCTGGCGCTGTGAGGCAGCAGTGCTAACCACTGCTCTTGTTCTAACTTTCCCTTCAATTTCCTTTTTAAACATCCAGTTTGACCCCTCCCCCCCGCTACTTAGTTTAAATGTAGTGGTGTTGCAGTAGAAAACCTCCTGCCAGAATGCTGGTCCCTAACCTATTAAGGTGCAAACCGTCTCTCTTGTAGAATTTATGCGTACCACAAAATATACCCCAGTGATCCAAGAACTTAAATCCTTGCTTCCTGCACCAGTTCCCCAGCCATACGTTTAAATCCATTATCTCCCTGTTTCTGGCCACACCAGCCCGAGGAACTGGAAGCAAACCGGAGATAACCACCTTGGACATCCTGCTTTTCAGCCTTCTTCCTAGTTCTCCGAAGTCCCGCTGTAGTATGTTCCTCCTCTTCTTCCCGACATCATTTGTGCCGACATGTACCACCACATCTGGCTCTTCACCCTCGTCCTTGAGGATTTCCTGCACTCTGTCTGCGATGTCTTTCACCCTGGCACCAGGAAAGCAACACACATCCTTAAATCCCGTCTGCTGCCATAAAAACCCCGGTCAGTTCCTCTCACGATGGAGTCCCCTATTACCACGGCTCTGTGCGATGTCCGACTCTTCCGATCTGCTTCTGCGCCAACTTTTGATTGACAGACCTGGCCGCCTTGCGAACTGGCAGTGTCATCAGTCTCTACTGTTTCCAAAAGCTTCAACTTGTTCCTGATAGGTACTTCTCCATGGGTCTCTTGCACCGGTCTCCTCTCTGCCTTCCTCATCGTCTGCTCTCTTCTGCTCTCTTCTAGCATGATTGGTGTAATAACCTCGCTGAAGGTCTTGTCCAGAAAGATCTCGTTCTCTCGGATGAGCCTAAGGTCCTCGAGTTCTTTCATCAGCGCTGCAATATGCTCGGTCAATAGCTGAATGTGCACACACTTTCCACACATATACAAGCCAGACACACCAGAGTCATTGACGTCCCACATCAAGCACGTAGCGCACTGAACCAGCTGGGCAGTCATGTGTACACCCTCTTCAACTGTGGCGTAATCACTTCACTCAACATCCTTGTCAAAGACTCCTGAGCTGAAGCCTCACTCTTCGATCCAAACTTCCTTAGACCCTCTTTTTGTGGCAAGTCTGTAGACTCTTAATTTAGGTTAGAGGAGGGGGGAGGGAGGGAGACCCTACTTTGTAGGACCTGGGGTTTAGAACACACCCACTCTAATAGCAATCACTTACCTTCCCAACCGGCTTTGCGCTCCGCCTGAACTTCCGCCCTGCTCCCGCTGCTCTCTGCTGCGAAAAGACCGTTGGCATCGAGGTAAGTTCTTTATATAGCAAATTGGCTCTAACACAGTTGATGAATTGTGGATGTTGTTTGGATAACATGAACTTTCTACTGAATAGGTATAGTGATCTTCTATTAGTGATCTTCTACCGTGCGATTTGCTATAGTGGTTTTCCTCAGCGCAGTTTTCTATAGCGTGAATTTGCAGAGGAACACAACTGTCGCGTTATAGCAGAACAACCTGTATAGGGTCTTATAGTGAGGTGAGGTAGGTTGAAGTAGGTCCATGCAGAGAAGAAACACTAGCAAAGACCAGATTCAATAAGATCATTGAGTGTCTTTTACCTCAGCTCTGTCTGTTTGCATTTCCTCGTATCCATTAATTTCTTAATTCAGAAATGTATTAAAATCAGTCTTGAATACACTCAGTTACTGAACATCTATAGGCTCTGGTTAGAAAATTCCAAAGATTTGCAATCTTTTGAGGGAAGAAATTTCTCCTCAACTCAGTCCGTATTTTGAGATATTGGGTCAAACTTTGTGTTGGACCTGAGTAAATTCCTGACTCCCCAAACCCGATCAGGAGAAATTTCTCTGAATGTTTGGATTTTCGCTTCAGTGAGTGGGGGTTAATAGAAGTTCCACTTGCCACTTCTGCAAACAGCGAGGAGACAGCCACAGGTATTGTTGAGTAGACTGGTAAAAATGCCTAACTCCGAAATATGGGACTTTTCTCCAGTTATATTAAAAAAAGTAAGGACCTCCAGCCCTCACCCTCACACCCTTTCACTCTCACAGATACCCCACACTCCCTACATCACGGCCCCTAATATCCTTCATGCCAACCTATGCTCCCCTAATTCCCACGGTCCTTTATGGCCCCTATTCCAACTCATGTCATGCCAACCCATTCCCTTCCATGCACCACACTTTGCTATTACATCTATTGGTCAATTCAATTAGTATACACCAGGTGTAGACCTCAGGAGCCAAGTTTAGATGAAATACAATAAAGTTCTCGGTATTTATTAGTGAAACTTTTTATATTTTTCATATTTAAAATATTAAAATATTTTCATTGATAAAAACCCATTCAATACTTTTAAATCCTTTCAAGCAGTTAACCCATTATAAATACAATCATTTGAATTCATAATTATACATTAGACATTCTACTATACCAGACAAAAAACTGGCGGCATCTGTGGAAAGAAATCAGAACCACCTGTTTCCATGCTGTATGACTCTATCACTCTATAAGTGAGTCACAAATAAACAGGATTGTTAAATGCACCCCCATTCCAATCCTGCTGAAAATGGTGGCTATCAATACAGGGCGGGACTCTCAAACACAGAGCTCTGACACCATTTGCCTAAGGCATGGAGTCCTGCTGTTTCCATGAAAATTCCGAACTCCACAGTCAGAAGAAACAGCCTCTCAGCATCTTCATCATCAAAACCCTTGAAAATTTGGCATGTTTCACTTAGTCAACTCTCATTTCTTCGAAGTCTAGGGAATATATGTCTAATCTACTCAGTATTTCCTCACCTCTTCCTCCCAGATTGGTTTAAAAATTAGAAAGAAGTTAAGTAGAGAAAGAAACCCTGAACAATTTAAGAAAAAGTCTTGAGGTGGTAGACAATAGACATGTATACTGGTGGCACGGTGGCACAGTGGTTAGCACTAAAGCTTCACAGTGCCAGAGACTTGAGTTCAATTCCCGCGTCAGGCAACTGTCTGTGTGGAGTTTGCACATTCTCCCTGTGTCTGCGTGGGTTTTCTCCGGGTGCTCTGGTTTCCTCTCACAGTCCAAAAATGTGCAGGATAGGTGAATTGGCCATGCTAAATTGCCCGTAGTGTTGGGTAAATGTAGGGGGATGGGTCTGGGTGGGTTGCTCTTCAGAGAGTCGGTGTGGACTTGTTGGGCCTGTTTCCACACTGTAAGTAATCAAAAATGAAGCTCGTACTGGAGGCTGGCATTAACTGGAGTGCTGTTTCTTGGCTGGCATAGTCATGATGGCTTACTTGCATTCCATGAGCGTTTCTGTGTTTGTTTTTGTGACAAGGACACCAGATCCCTCCAAATGCCAACATTTTTCAAACTTGCTATTTGAAGAGATTGGAAAGAAAAACAGAAAAATACCAAGTGCATTACTGCACACCTCCTTCCATTATATTTAATCTGCCATGTCCAGGCCTTTACATTTAAACTTTTGTTCTCTTTGCATCTTCTTGACAGTTTACATTTCAACTAGGAGAAAGTGAGGACTGCAGATACTGGAGATCAGAGCTTAAAAATGTGTTGCTGGAAAAGCGCAGCAGGTCAGGCAGCATCAAAGGGCTGTTTTCCTGAAGAAGGGCTTATGCCCAAAATGTCGATTCTCCTGTTCCTTTGATGCTGCCTGACCTGCTGCGCTGTTCTAGCAACACATTTTTAAGTTTACATTTCAGTAAATTTGATTTGATTGAAAAATCCTCAATATCCATGCCATTCTCAGTTTTGAAATTTTCTATCGATCCTCACATATAACAGCTTCAGATTTCTACTCCTCTTCATGTGATATCACAACTCAATGCACTCTCACTGATTGTAAATCTGCCTTACCCTGGAGTCTCCAGTTACAGAAAACCGTTTTTACCCTTTCCTTCAATTAAATTAATGATTTCTTGACTGGGCATCAGTCTGAACCTGGGCAGGCTTCTGAGTTTGGTGGGAGCAGTGTGGGGGAAAGTTGTTGAGTACATCATGGGGGTGTGGGTTGTGAGATCAGGTGGAGGGATTTGGAGAGAGAAGCATATAGGATTTTCAGGGAAAATGGGACAGAGATTCAGAGGGATGGTGATGGGTTGTGGAGGAGGATTGAGGACAGAGATGTTGGAGGCAGTGTGGGGTGTGTTGGGGTAGTGGGGTTGTTTGGGGGAGTGTGGATCTCTGCAGAACTGTGCTGGGGGCTTGGAGGAGTGATAAATACAATCTCTCAGTCTGATGTTCCTTTCTCCCTCTTCTTCATTGGTAATTTAGGGTTGACCCAGCAGGGTCAGAACGGAATAAAGTAGTGCTGGATTACAATCGCTCAATGATTTCAATGCTGGATCAGAGCTGTGTGGCTGAGGACAAAGCCCTGGCAGTGTTGGAGCAGCAAAGAGAGGTCACAAAGGACAAGTTGGTGAGGAATTGTGTAGAGTTTAACAAGACACAGTCAGCACTGTTGTTACTATCATTGTGATGCCCATCATTTACATTGAGACACTGCGATCTGCATTATAGCCTTACTATTCAGCACTGACAGAAACTGTTATTAACATAAACAATGCATTAAATTTACACAGCATCTTTAACATAACATAATTTCTCAATGCGCTTTCCTGGAGCATAAATCAAACTGGATTTGACTCTGTGCCACTTAAGTAAATATTAAGTTAGGTGTTGATCAAAGAGATTGAAAGAACATCATAAAGAAAGAGAGAAAAGGATGGAGATGTTTTGACTAAATTGCAGAGTTTACAATCCAAATGAGTGAAGGCACAGCCACCAAGAGAGTGTTAAAAGTTAGGAATGCATGACAAACCAAAACCAGAGGAATACATGACAAACCGAAACCAGAGGAATACATGACAAACCGAAACCGGAGGAATACATGACAAACCGAAACCAGAGGAATACATGACAAACCGAAACCAGAGGAATACATGACAAACCGAAACCAGAGGAATGCATGACAAACCAAAACCAGAGGAATACATGACAAACCGAAACCAGAGGAATACATGACAAACCGAAACCAGAGATCTTAGAGGGTTGTGGGTTGAAGGATGGCACAGAGCTCGGGAGGTATGAGACAATGGAAGCATTCAGAGGACAGTCATATTAAACAATGGATTGAGGTTTTTTAAAAACCCACTTGTGTTGGAAATTGAAGTATGAAAAACATGCCCAGAAAGTAAAAGCAGCCGCTGGTTTGGATGGGGAACAGATTTTGATGAAGGATCCACATCTAAATCATTACCCTGGGTTGATATGGTCTTCACTGATAGTGTGAACTTAGCGTTTTTTGCTGAACATCTGATTTCCATTCATTGAAGTTATTTTCAAGCATAAAATAGAATCCTGTTCCTGTTCCCTGTCACAGAGTACACCAAGTTACTCCACTTGACTTTCCAAGGACTGATCAGGCTATGAGCTCAGTTTCCAGTCTGGAGCAAATGTGAACTGCCTGAAATATTGAACGCTGGAGTTCCCATGGCACTATTTGGAGAGACAAAAGTGTTGCCTAGATTAGCAATTTGGCAACTAACACTAGCATACAAAATAATTTTAATTACTCATTCATTCATTTTCTGTTTGCAGGATCCTCTTGGGCATGTTAGTTAAGAGTCCACTTAACCAACCAACCAACCATTCAGCTTAAAATATTGTTTACCTTTTGTTTAGTAATTCTTGTGAATTGGTCTGGTTAATGCAAAATGGAAAGCTCTGACAAAATGTACTTTTTTCTGTAATGCTCAAGTTCTGAACTACCAAATGACTACTTACATTGATTAAAGTATAGAACAAAAGTGTGAGTACAAATAAGCAGCTCGCTGGCTGGAAAGTTTTTTTAAATGTCAAAAAAAAAAAGTCTGCATTTATGTAACATCTTTTACAGATTGAGTTGGAGTACTTTAAAGTGTGGAGTCAGTAAGTGTGGAGCTGGAAAAAACACAGCAGGTCAAGCAGCATCAGAAGAGCAGGAGAGTTGATATTTCAGGTTGCGATCCTTCATCTGTACTGAAACATCGACCCTCCTGTTCCTCCAATGCTGCCTGACCTGCTGTACTTTGTCCAACTCCACACTTCATCAACTCCAGAATCTGCACTCCTCACTATCTCCAAGTATTTTAAAGATATAAGATAGGGAGCCTGGCAGCCAATTTTCACATATAGCAAGCTCCCAAATGTAGCAACAAGATAACTCACTTGCTAATCTATTTCCTTTTCCTACTGATGTTGGTTACGGGCGGCATGGTGGTGGTTAGCATTATTGCCTCACAGGCCAGAGACCCGGGTTCAATTCCTGTCTCAGGCAACTGTCTGTGTGGAGTTTGCACATTCTCCCCGTGTCTGCATGGATTTCCTCCGGGTGCTCCGGTTTCCTCCCACAGTCCAAAAAAAATGTGCATGCTAAATTGCATGTAGTGTTAGGTGAAGGGGTAAATGTAGGGGAATAGGTCTGGGTGGGTTACTCTTCGGAGGATCGGTGTGGACTTGTTGGGCTGAAGGGCCTGTTTCCACACTGTACGTAAGTAAGAACATGATAGAGAGTACTGTATATAAATACTGGTTTGAACTGTCTGTCTTCTTTCAGTGCAACAGCTTCTAAAATTTTTTTCCTATAATTGGGTCTTTAGGATGTTGCAGAGAATGTTTCCCATCTCTCACGTGGAACTTCGACACTCTCTGCCAGCTCCTTTAGCATCGCAAGTACCAGCAGCTCCAAGAGCTACCAACGGTTGGATGACAGCAGATTCCCAGAATCAACCTGGCTGGAAACAAAGATGGCAGAGGTAAGTCCTTGGGTGAGAAGTTAAAAAAAAGCTTGTACCTCTCTATTTGGATGAAGAAGGAGATCAAATAAGCCTTCGTTATCTGAACTAATCTGACACTTAGAAAAACTTTAGAACCTTCACTAGAAAGGAAGCAACAAAGAACTGCGTACAATTCAGGGAGGTCCAGAAAGTGGTGCATCTGAGCGGGTTTATACTAGGCTGGGTCTGGTGCTGTTGTGTCTTTGTTTTAATGTAGAAGGACAGGCAGAGGATTACTGGAAGATGCTAACTTGGGATGAATGGACTGTAGACTTCAAACACATGTACAAAGGGTGGTGTACACTGAGGATCTGCCTGTTTGGTGGTTCCTTAGTTGCAGGGTCTGAATGTAAAAAAATCAAAATCTGGATGTGTTGAGAAAAACAATCCTGAGACAAAATAATAAGCTTTTTAACTGATTGAAAGGAGGACACTGTGGATGCTGGAAATGTGAAATAAATACAGAAAATATGGGAGAATCCCAGGAGACTGACATCATCTGTGGAAAGAGAAAAGCAGTTAAGATTTTGAGTCCAATATGAATCTTCTTCAGAATTGGCACTGCATCTAGTTGCTTAGTGGGGAGCCAAGATAGTTGGAACAGGAAGATCCCAAGATGGATCCCCACTCGTTCCTTGATATATTGGCTATCATTGAACCCTTTCCATCCAGGCAACTTGCCTTTGTAGACCTGAACTGAGATTTGGTGAGCCATCAACTGACACTGTCTTGAATCTGTCACTGCTTACTAGCAGAAAGTGAGGACTGCAGATGCTGGAGCTTTATCAGAGTCTAGAGTGTGTTGCTGGAAAAGCTCAGCAGGTCAGGCAGCATCCGAGGAGCAGGAGAATCAACGTTTCGGGCATAAGCCTGATGAAGTGCTTATGTGTGTGCATATGCGGGGGGAGAGGGAAAGAGAGAGAGAGAGAGAAATTGTGTGTGTGTGTGTGTCTGAGAATGTGTGTGTATATGAGAGAGGGTCTGCATTAGTATGTGGGTATGTAAGAGTGTGCGTATGTATGTGCTTTAGTGTGTGTGTGTATATAAGTGCAGTGGGGTCACCTGGATTGTGACATGAACCCAAGGTTGAGACCCTCGTCATGGTTACCGAATTTGGCTATCAACCTCTGCTTGGCCACTCTGCGTTGTTGCGATTCCTGAAGTCTATCTTGGAGAATGGTCACCTGAAAATCTGAGTTCAAATGTCCCTGACCACAGAAGTGTTCCCCAACTGGAAGGGAACATCCCTGTCTGGCAATTGTTGCATGGTGTCCATTTATCCATTGTCATAGCATCTACTTGGTCTCACCAATGTACCATGCCTCAGTGCATCATTGCCTGCAGCATATCAGATAGACAACCTTGGCTGAGTCACATGAGTATCTATTGTGCACGTGGTGGGTGGTGTCCCCACATTCCCTCCCAGTTGGGGAACACTTTAGTGGTCAGGGACATTTCAGCCTCAGATCTTTGGGTGACCCTCCTCCAAGGTAGACTTTGGAATACACATAGGGATATACACCATCACACTCATGCCCACACTCTATCAAGAATGCACTGCATGCGCACAGGCACACACACACACACACACACTCATTCGCGCTCTCTCTCTCTCTCTCTCACTCTTTCTTTCTCTCTCACTCCCTCACACACATGTGCACACACTTATAAGTCTATGGGATGAATTTGCATTTGTGGAATTGTATTTGCAGATACATTCTACTTTGTTTAAAAAGCACACATCTGTAGGCACTCGATAGTTTTTATGATCATGTGACATTTTATAAATTCTTACTTTGGAAGTACAACCAGTCTGACTCAAGATTGGAATATATACAGACTCTAACCTCACATCTTTAATGCATTGTCTGAGCTGAGATGTCACCTTTTTTTTTGTAAAACCTTAAGTTATCTCAGGAATGTGACTTGAAAAACGTTCTGGGATTTACATATTAATGAATCGAAACCTGCAACCCCTTCTAAAAGGTGAAAGACTTAACAGCAATCTAGGTTTGTTCAATATATCACATCAGTTGTATGACACTATGATCTTTTGCTATAAATTCTGCGTCCTATGATCCTGCCCCACTAGCTACCTGATGAAGGAGCAGCACTCCAAAGGCTTGTACTTCCAAATAAACCTATTGGACTATAACCTGGTGTAGTGTGATTTTTAACTTATAACTGTACTACTTAAACTCCACTCATTCTAAGTTATCCCTGTCGCTCACAGAGGTACACACAGATTGACAAGAAAGATTTTTTATTCATTGGTGGGATGAGAGCATCACTGGCTAGGCTGCATTTATTGCCCATTCCTAATTGCCCAGAGGGCAGTTAAGAGTCAACCACATTGTTGTGGGTCTGGAGTCACATGTGGGCCAGTAAGGATGGCAGCTTCCTTCCCTGAAGGACATTAGTGATCCAGATGGGTTTTTCCGATAATCGATAGTGGATTCATGGTCATCATTAGATTCTTAATTCTAGATTTTCTTTTTATTGAATTCAAATTCCACCATCTGCCGTGGTGGGATTCAAACCCGGACCCCAGAATATTATCTGGGTCCCTGGATTAGGAGTCCAGCGATAATACCATTAGGCCATTGTCTCCCCATCCAAAAGTGGAGAAAGAAAGTAGAGAAAGGGCACACAAACCAATTGCACCATTCTGGATTCAGGACACCTTGGGTCATTCCCTTCCCATCGCTTCCAGTTCTCTTTTACAATACAAGGCTGCTTGCAAACTGATGCTGCCTTTCATTCACTGTTTGAGAATTAGTTCTTTCAATACTTTTGAATGTCTTTTTCCTCCTTCAATTTGCAGAGTAAGTGGTTTATAGAGAACACTTCTGTTACCTCTACATAGTGGGGAGAGGGATAGAGAGAAAAGGTTTTGATGGTTACTCTTTGCAGTCAAGGAGTTTCTTGCTGCACTGTTTACATACTCAAAACTTAGTCACCTGGTCAGGAGCCAATAAAGAAAACGCTATTGTCAAGCAGTTTCTCTTTAGCTCAGAGCCCCTTCTGCTTCATCCAGTCTACCCCACAGATTGTGCTCCAGCAAACATAACATTTAAAACTGCAAACATTCTCTTTTCAGCTTTCTTTGTCCAAAGCAGTATTTTTCCAGTTTCAATCCACACTCCAAAAAAAAAAGAAATTATGATACCTCAATATTGTTTATTTTCACAAAACAGAAGGAACAAAGGTTACAAAAAAATGGAAAAGCACCTTCAAACAATAATTGGAGTTAACTTTTGCATTTTTTCCTTGGATTTGGACATCAGTGCATTAATTATCTAAACGTATTTACCCTGAGTTTGTTACAATAGTTACCTCACTGGGCAGTTTCAAAAGGCTGCTGAGAGTCACATTGCTAGGGGTCTGGAACTCAGAACCTCTTTCCTGTCTAACCTCGTGGCTGCCATTAGGAATCTGCACCTCCATCAATACAAGCAAAGCCATCCAGAATCTTAAAACTGTTGTGCTTTTTATGACAGCACACAGGGTGTCAAGGCAATGCAAGTGTGTAGTGAATTCCCATCGAAACTGACTCCTGGTTAGCTGGAATTCCTGCCCCAGAATTTGAATTGTTTAATTGAAAGACCATCCATACTGTTCCATTTTGCATTGAGGGATTTTCTGTACAGGCTGCTGCTACACACTCTCCACTTCTCTCTCATTCAGTCTGGACATGCTGCGGTATTCCATCCTTCTCTTTGGAATTGGCAGGGACCTCCAGTGGGAGACTTTCTACATGGGAGTCCTCCTTTCTTCCAGTGAAAATTTAGTATAGATGGTATTAAATGTACCAGTCTTGCGCAATAGGAAGTTCATACACTAGCTGCTGTCTGAAGGATCTGTTTGTTAATTTTTAGCTGCACTTCAGCTTAATGCTCCTAATCTTTGACTGCCCAGCATGGAGGTGGGTAAATCACAGGATCTTCTTCTGGGTCTGCTTCTGAGCCTACCCAAGCTAAGCATGAACAGATCGAGGTTACAGGACAGGAACAGGTTATTAGGCTTGACTGAAAAATGTGTTGCTGGAAAAGCGCACAGGTCAGGCAGCATCAAAGGAGCAGGAGAATCGACGTTTCGGGCATAAGCCCTTCTTCAGGAATCAGGCTTGACTGCCTACCTCTCTTCCATGGTCATGCCTGTACTCAGGTGGCCCTGGAGCGACACCATGCAGTGTTCACTGTAACACCTGAGGCCTTCTGAAATCAATGGAAATGACAAGGGCTGAAGCACTTCACCTCCAGAGAGTCATAGAGTCATAGAGATGTACAGCATGGAAGCAGACCCTTTGGTCCAACCCATCCATGCCGACCAGATATCCCAACCCAATCAAAGTAAAATTTTAATCTAAATTTACTGAGATTCTATTCACAATTTATATTTATTTAACTGTGCTCTTTTAGGTAGTTGTTATGGGTTAATTTTATTTTCTTAGTTTTATTTTGGTTTGCAATAGAGTCCGGACCAGACCAGGTAAGGACAGTAGGTTGAAAATGTGTTGCTGGAAAAGCGCAGCAGGTCAGGCAGCATCCAAGGAGCAGGAGAATCGACGTTTCGGGCATGAGCCCTTCTTCAGGAATGAGGAGAGTGTGCCAAGCAGGCTAAGATAAAAGGTAGGGAGGAGGGACTTGGGGGAGGGGCATTGGAATCCAACGCCCCTCCCCCAAGTCCCTCCTCCCTACCTTTTATCTTAGCCTGCTTGGCACACTCTCCTCATTCCTGAAGAAGGGCTCATGCCCGAAACGTCGATTCTCCTGCTCCTTGGATGCTGCCTGACCTG
>NC_057731.1:43333723-43373124 GCF_004010195.1 Chiloscyllium plagiosum | reverse complement strand
ACCTTGACCTCCTTCCACCTATCGCATTTCCAACGCCCCTCCCCCAAGTCCCTCCTCCCTACCTTTTATCTTAGCCTGCTTGGCACACTCTCCTCATTCCTGAAGAAGGGCTCATGCCCGAAACGTCGATTCTCCTGCTCCTTGGATGCTGCCTGACCTGCTGCGCTTTTCCAGCAACACATTTTCAGCTCTGATCTCCAGCATCTGCAGTGCTCACTTTCTCCTCGAAGGACAGTAGGTTGCCTTCCCTAAATGACTGATGAATCAGTTGCATTTTTAAGGCAATCATGAGACCCACATTTCATTGTGAGAATTTCTTTAAAAATGAAACAAAGCCCTGATGGATGTGAACTTGCATTTCCTGGATTATCTACCCAGGTCTCTGGTTTACTATAACCAGTGGCAAACTACCATACCGAGGAGGCACAACGACAGCAAATTTTATTGCACAAGCTTTGGGTGCTGAGCATCCTGGGATACTGTGAGCAATTGGTGTATGTTCCTGGAGGCTGGTTAGAAATGGATGAGAATGAGATTGTTAAACCTGTTTTTTTTTCCAGGCAGTAGAGAAGGACAATCGCAAGCATGCAGAAGCCAAAGCTAAGCTGAAACAAGGAATCAGAAAGCTTCGTGCAACAGTGAGTAACCTGCAAATAAGTTGAATGCTGTGACACAAGAGCGAGTATTTCGTTCCTTGTATTTCGCATTCACAAAGTTGTGCAGTGGAGCTAAATTTGTTAGACTTTGGGAGTTTGGAACCACAGTTAGCTAATATAAGCAGTTGTCTATCCATAAGAATTTTTAGATAGTTTATTAAGTTTATTATGGACCAGCAGTTTAAATATGATACAATAATTCAACAATAAAATATATACATCCCTTGACAATTGAGAATGTTTCACTGATATCCAGTGATGAACAGGCACTTGGTACAATGTGTCAATTTCATTATGATTGTGAAGGTAGCATCCTGCTCATTAATCAAACCTTTAGGAATCTGTTCCCTCAGTCTTCTTCCTCCTTAGGACCATCTTTCATCTGGAGGAGAGAGCGGTCTGGCAAACATTAACATTGACAAGGACTGCCCTGTAACATTTGTTGCTAGACTCTTTTTCTAGGGGCTGGTAGTTTATATTGTGTCCAAAACCCATTTAAATCCTTCTAGCCAATGGACACAGGACAACTACTCACGACTTCAGAATAATAGTTGCCCTTTTGTCTACTTTCATCTGAAGCTTAATTTTGTGAACAAAACTTTTATTTTACTAAACACTGCCTTGAATATAGGGCACATATATGCCATATTGTTTTTTGATGTCTGCATAACATCATGGCATCATAATCCATATGACCTTTTATCACACCTTCCATGTATCCTTGCATATTAGAAATTGTTTAGATTAGGGAAAGCAAGTAACTCTGTAACAGCAGTTACACGAGAGCTCTTGCTACACAGGAAATTCTAAGGAAGTTCTGTTTTAAAAGGGGGCCCAGTTTCCAACAATGTAGGCTGAGATATAAATGCATCCTCAAAGCAAGTCAGAGCAAAATCTACCCAAACATCTCCACTCAGACAGTTATGGAATTTTGGAATTCTCTGCCTCAGGGCTGTGGGTGCTCTATTGCTGAATATATTCAAAGCTGAGATCAATGGATTTTTGAACACCAAGGGATTACAGACGTTTTTACTTTACTCATACATGGGATCAGGGCATCGCTGGCTATTTCAGCATTTATTGCCCATTCCTAATTGCCCAGAGGGCAGTTAAGAGTCAACCACATTGTGGTGGATCTGGTATCACATGTAGGCCAGACTAGGAAAGGATGGTAGCTTCATTCCCTGAAGGATATTAGTGAACGAAGTGGGTTTTTCTGACAATTGACAAAAGATTCATGGTCATCACTCCAAATTCCAGATTTTTATTGAATTCAAATTCCACTATCTGCTATGGCTGGATTCGAGCCTGCATCCCCAAAACATGAATAGTCCAGTAATAACACCTCTACGCCATCACCTCTCAGTCAAAATTGCTGTGAATGCTGTTATTGGATTGGTAGAGCAGGTTTAATGGGTGTATGGCCTTCTCCTTCACCTATATATGTACAAGAAAAAGCTTCAAAGTGATTAAATTTCATTGAGTATTGCAAGAATTTGACCAGCAGTAGACTATCACATTGCCATTTGTCATTCAGATATCTGGGCTTCAATTACCTATATGCACTTCAATGCAACTATTTCAGATTTTTGGTTGTCATTTCAAAGTCTTTGCCTTCAATTCCTCAGCAAACCCGTGAAAACCAACAACTTCCTGGCTTTGATCACTGCATATACCATAGCTGTCTAACAACAGTACTCTTGAAGCAGCCAGGTTGCAGCTGAATACAGGATCGGCTCTCATCACTAAGCACTCATTTTTAAATCTTACTTTAAAACACTTAAAGTATCATTGAATTTTCCTTAGATAAAGCGGATGATGCTTGAAAATGAGAATGTGCCTGAGATTGAGCGATTAGAGCACCACGAGTTTAACCTTGATCTGAAGGAACAGAAGAGGCTGCACTCAGAGGGAGAGGAAAAAGTGGCCAAGGTACACTGAGATTTTAACATACAGAATATTGCTGTAGTAGCATTGCATGGATGTAGAAAAAACACCTTGTCAGCATTCATTTCTTGATTTAACATTGTTTTTGAAATTAATAACTTCACTTCATACAGATTATGGCCATTTCTTATGTTACAAAGGTAACTAAAGAAAATTCAAGTCTTATGTGAGGGCTTTCACTTAACCATAAAAATCAATGCTACTGATTACAATATTTTCTAATGAACTTGTTCAGGGATGTTAGTACACATCTCTGGAGCAGGTGAGATTTGAATCTTGACTCCTAACTCAGAGGTAGGGAAACTACCACTGAGTCCTAAACCTGACTGATTACTTTAGCTTTTTCTCTTTTTATCTAGAAATGTTATCACACACAACCAAATGGCTTTTTATCCTACCAGTACATCATTGGTATTTTTCACCAGTTATCCACCCCCACTAAATCACCCATGTTTTCAATTAATCAAATTATATGACCCTACTGACTACAATTTAAAATTATTTTCTAATCACCGTGTTCAAAGATGTTATTACACATCTTAGGAGCAGGGAGTTGAAACTGGATTTCCTGGATCAGAGGAAGGGTCACTACCAGTGTGCCACAAGAACTCATTCCTACTGATTCTTAGCTTCCCATAACTACACAATCAATTCAAACCCAATTAGCTCTCAATTAATGTATCTATCATATGTTCCCTCATTCTGTTAGGTCTCAAGCATTCCTGCAGATCATATTTGATGATAACATCACTCAGTTTGATACATTGCTCATTGAAACCAGATAGGCTTCCTATATAGCTGTAGGTTATTATCGCAGCAAATTCCACCCCAATTAATGCTCTTTGCAAAGACTGACCGTGTCATCAAGTTTTTGATTTTAATCATTCCTATCTCCTCACTTTATCTTATAAATCACTTTGCGCAGAGGGCATTTTATGCATAGGAACTGAGCATTCATTCGCAGCATGAGAGAAATTATTTTCACCTATTAAAAAGTTATGTTCTATTTTACAGAAAACAAAAAATTGAATTATTTGAACTTAGAGTTCCGACGAAGAGTTGTATTGAACCAGTATAATTTGTACATCATCTATTCTCTGTGTTAATCAATTTTTTTGGGGGGCTGCTTACTGAATAAAATTTAATTCAACAGGTTCGTGAGACGATTGAGATGGAAAACCTAGCCAGCCAATACCTACGTGAAGTGATTAAGAGAGAATGCTGGGACAACATGTCTGTGAAAGGGCGAACTCTGGAGGTAATGATTAGAAACTGCATAAAAGTTAATCCTCTAAAAACTATAGAATCAGGGAGGGAGTGTTAAGATAATAGAGTGAAAGGTTTCAAAGGGAGAGTTGATGGATGAGTGAAAGATCCTTTTGTTTCATCTCGTTTTTTTTCCTTGTATACCTTTCAGGCTTTTTCTTCAGGATTGGCAGTGACTAATTACCCAATGAGGGAGCGCAGCAGTGGTGAGCTGCAGCTTCTTAAGAAGGTCATGCAGCAGAGAACAATTGAATTGATTGACCTGAAGGTACTCTTCCTGAATACATCTATACCACCATGACATTTAGCTGAGTGTTGAGTTTACTTGAAGTAATATATCTCAGTGCATTCAGAGAGTTATAACATGATTTTTTATATTACCAAACACTTCACCTAGTGGTCCTCAACCTCAGAGATTTAATGCTTACAAAATGTTGAGAGATAAACCCCAACATTTAATCTGTGCCTCAGAATGTAACCATGTGAAGGATGAGTTAAGAACAGAAGTGTTACTTTTAAATGTGAAGACTCGATTCTTTATAACCTTTTCATTCCTTAATGGGATACGGGCATTTGCATCAATTCTCCATCGATAATTTCCCTGGAGTATTCTGCCTTCTTATTTGCTGCAGTCCTTGGGTGTAGATAGAGCCACAATGTTCTTTGGGAGGGAGTTCCAAGAACTTGACCCAGCAACACTGAAGGAACAGCAATATATTTCCAAGACAAGATGATGTCTTTGAGAAAAACTTACAAAACTTGATAAAAACTGGTGTTCCAAGTATAGGCTGCCTTTGGCCTTCTAGATGGTTGCAATCATGAGTTTGGAAGGAGGCTGGGTGTGTTGCACGTTGTAGATAGTATACATCGCTGCCACTGTGCATCAGTGGTGAAGTGACTGATTTTTGAAGATGGCAGCTGGAGTGCCAATCAAGTGGGCTGCTTTATCCTGAATGGTATCAAAGTTTTTGAAGAGTTGTTAGAGCCAAACTTTCCAGGCAGGTGGAGAGTGTCCCATCACACTCCTGACATGTGCCTTGTGGATTGTGGACAGGCTTTGAGGAACTATGATTTATTTGCCACAGAATTCCCAGCAAATAAAGATACGCTGGTATCATGGTGATACTGCAGGTAGATGTGCCAACTCACTGGGTCACCAAATGACTGAGTGTAGGTTTATGCATTTGGGTTATGTCCTATTATAGAGGCAGAGGTGAGAGTGAAATCTATATTTCACCCTGTGGGACTTACTAAATATGAAAGGATGCTAAAACCATTAATTTGTGACAGTGCCTAGTATGGCATTAGTACATAATTCCTGTTAATGTGTCATATTTCCACTTCACAGCCAGTCACGAATTATAAAAAGAGGTCAGGAAAATATAGGTTGAACTTTAAAGAGTCAATACTTAATAGGAACAAATGCACTGAGGCTTGATGTAGCGAGAATAGGTTTCATCCTTGCTGTCCTAACAGGTTCGAAAAGATATTGTTGAGACACCACCTAAGAAAGAAGAGAAGGAGGATGAGGAGGCTGAGGATGAAGAGTCAAAAGAGGAAGAGAGTACAGCATTGAAAGGCAGCCTGACCAGCGAATACGGTGTGGTAAATCCTTACTTGCACAAACAGTTAGAGCTGCATACAAAGGATGAGAAGATTAATCAGATCATCCTGTTACAGGTGAGCAAACCGTATTCAATACATTTAAACAGAAAAATCTTACTGCAGTATTGTTTTTCCTTTATCACATAGCCCATCGAACCTACACTATTCCATTTTCATCCATATGTCTTTCCAATGACCATTTAAATGCCTGTAGAGTTGGTGAGTTTGCTACTGTTGCAGGCAGGTCATTCCATGCCCCTACTTCTCGCTGAGTAGGGAAACTATCTCTGACATCTGTCCTATGTCTATCACCCCTCAATTTAAAGCCATGTCCTCTCGTGCTAGCCATCACCATCTGAGGAAAAAGACTCTCACTGTCCACCCTCTCTAACCCTCTGATGATCTTATATGTCTCAATTAAGTCACCTCTCAGCCTTCTTCTCTCTAACATAAACAGCCTCAAGTCCCTCAGCCTTTCCTTGTAAGACCTTCCCTGCATACCAGGCAACATCCTATAAATCTCCTCTGAACCCTTTCCAAACGTCCACATCTGTCCTATAACGTGGTGACCAGAACTGTATGCAATACTCCAAGTGCAGCCACACCAAAGTTTAGTAAAGCTGCAGCATGACCTCATGGCTCCGAAACTCAATCCCTCTACTAATAAAATCTGACACACCATATGCCTTCTTAACAATCCTATCAACCTGGGTGTCAACTTTCAGGGATCGATGTATGTGGACACCGAGATCTCTCTGTTCATCTGCACTACCAAGAATCTTACTATTAGCCCAGTACTCTTTATTCCTGTTGCTCCTTCCAAAGTGAATCACCTCACACTTTTCTGCATTAAACTCCATTTGCCACCTCTCAGCCCAGCTCTGCAGCTTATCTATGTCCCTCTGTAACCCACAACATCCTTCGTCACTATCTGCAACTCTACCGACCTTAGTGTCATCGGCAAATTTACTAACCAATCCTTCCATGCCCTCATCTAGGTCATTTATAAAAATGACAAATAGCAGTGGTCCCAAAACAGATCCTTGTGGTAAACCACTAGGAACTGAACTCCAGAATAAACATTTCCCATCAACCACCACCCTCTGTCTTCTTTCAGCTAGACAATTTCTGATCCAAATCGCTAAATCACCCTCAATCCCATGCCTCCATATTTTGTGCAATAGCCAACCGTGGGGAACCTTATCAAATGCTTTACTGAAATCCATATACACCATATCAACCGCTTTACCCTCATTCACCTGTTTGGTCACCTTTTCAAAGAACTCAGTAAGATTTGTGAGGCACGACCTACCCTTCACAAAACCGTGTTGACTATCTCTAATCAACTTATTCCTCACTAGATGATTATAAATCCTATCTCTAATAGCCTTTTCCAACACTTTACCCACAACCGAAATAAGGCTCAATGGTCTATAATTACCAGGGTTGTCTCTACTCCCCTTCTTGAACAATGGAACAACATTTGCTATCTTCCAGTCTTCTGGCATTATTCCTGTAGACAATGATGACATAAAGATCAAAGGCTGTGCAATCTTCTCCCTGCCTCCCAGAAAATCCGAGGATAAATCTCATCCGGTCCAGGGGACTTAAACTATTTTCACACTTTACAGAATTGCTCCTTGTGCACCTCAATCCCATCTATTCTAGTGGCCTGTATTCTGCTCTACAACATCATCTTTTCCCAGTGTGAATACTGATGAAAAATATTTATTTAGCGCTTCCCCTATCTCTTATTCCACGCACAACTTCCCACTACTATCCTTGATTGGCCCTAATCTTTCTCTAGTCATTCTTTTATTCCTGATATACCTATAGAAAGCCTTACGCTTTTCCTTGATCCAATGACTTCTTATGTCCCCTCCTGGCTCTTCTTAGCTCTCTCTTTAGGTCTTTCCTGGCTAACTTGTAATTCTCAAGCACCTTAACTGAGCCTTCATGTCTCATCCTAATTTAAGCTTTTCTTTTCCTCTTGACAAGAGCTTCAACTTCTTTAGTAAACCACAGCTCCCTCGCTCAACAACTTCCACCCTGCCTGAGAGGTACATACTAATCAAGGACACACAGTAGCTGTTCCTTGAATAAGCTCCACATTTCAATTGTGTCCATCCCCTGCAGTTTCTTTCCCCATCCTATGCATCCTAAATCTTGCTTAATTGCATCATAATTGCCTTTCCCACAGCTATAACTCTTGCCCTGCGGTATATACCTATCCCTTTTCATCGCTAAAGTAAACATAACCGAATTGTGGTCACTATCACCAAAGAGCCCCAATTAACCAGGAATCCTAAACCCTCCCTCCTGCACCATCCTTGTAGCCACGTGTTCAACTCCTCTCTCTCCCTATTCCTTACTAGATGTGACATGTGCAACAAACCCCCCGCCCCCCCAACCCCAACACAAGTGGAATACTTGTTGTTGAGGGGAACGACCACAGGGATTCTCTGCACTACCTGCGGGTTCCCTTTCCGTCCCCTGACAGTAACCCTCATTTACCTTCTTCTTGTACCTGAGGTGTAACTACCTCCCTGTAACTCCTCTCAATAACCCCCACCGCCTCCTGAATGACCCGAAGTTCCAGTTCCTTAACACTGTGCACTTCCCATAGATGCAGTCAGCAGGGACACAAGTGATGACCCTTACCTCCCACATTCTGCAGGAGGAACATTCAACTGCCCTAACCTCCATTCTCACTATTCTAAATTCCCAATGAGACTACTGAAACTTCCCATCAGGCCCCTGGTCCTCGTTGTCGCTCCTCCCATTGCAATGCCACCAAAAAAAATGAAGTTGCATTCAGCAGCAGTCACATATCATCCAAAGTCCCTAAAAATGGCTAATATCAACAAGATGCATGTCTGTAAATTGTCTCTCACCCGGGACATGACAATCCCATTGGCACAGAATCTCTGTAGACTCCTCTGCAACTTCATGAAATGGACTGGAGGGTGCTGACACCACTTCGACAGCAGCAGTGTCATGTTCAATCCTCAGTCCCTTGCCCTTCCTGTCTTCAACTTTCAGCTTACTCCAATCTGATAACATATACAGTAACCCAGTCTCTGTTCTATTCTCATAGACAGACCTCAACACCAGGATCTGTTGGAAGACTGTCAAACAGAAAAACTGCTTCATTCATAGAGAATCTTGCTTATTTCCTCTTTACACAATTGTTTTTGTGTATTCTGAACAAACCACAGAAGCACACAGCCTGACCAACTGCAATTCATTTTCTATTTACCCTTTTGCTTCTAGCTGTTCAACCTCAGGTTGGCAACCTCAGATCATATGGAAATTCCTTGGAACAATCTGGAAATGAATTAGCCCTCTTCAGCTCACTTTGGTCCTAAAGGAACATACCACAAAAGGAATGCCAGGTTTTTTACCCAATACATGGGTCATTACATTGATATCCATTCAGCATGGACGGGTTGGACTGAAGGATCTGTTTCTGTGCTGTACATCTCTATGACTCTATGATTCATTTTCTAAGTAGTAATAGGAAGGGAGGCAAGATGAGATTGCATATAATCTTTGAAGGCATCAGCTTGATGGACCAAATGACCTTTGATCTGCCTTCTACTGTTCCTATCATAAATATATTCTTGTGGAAGCTCCTTCCACGCTTGAGCAGAGGGTGAAACCCATCAAGTGTAGAAATAATTTCTTAAACAGTCGTATAAGATATCTGCATAATCAGTGTCAACAACATTGCAATCTTCTGCAATGTATGGACTCTGTACTCCACCTGTGTTCCTACTATAACACTTGTTGTAACATAAATATTACAGGCTTGTTAATAGAGTTACCAATCACTCTCTCTGAGTGAGGGAACTGGGCACTGCAAGAGAGAAAGTCACTGAAGTATTTCCATGGTGCCTCAAGTACTTAGTGCATGATGTAAAGGAAATTAACGGGTCAATATCATATAAGAAGCTATTAAATAAGTTCAACCCTTTCCTCACTCCCCTCCCATGGCAACCCTATTTCTGTTGTAAAACTAACTTGAGGCTTAGTGGCCAACAAAAGGAAGAATGTAACTCTCAAAGAAGAAAGCAAAGGTTTATATTATAGCAAAGGTTATATTTTTTTGAATCTTCAAACAACAAAATATGGGAATCTTTTTCAGCCTTTTATCTGTTCAACCTGTGACGCAAGTTACCTTCACATTATGGTTCTGACAATTGTTCAGCATCACCTAGGAGGATCAAGTGAGCAGTAGAAATTATGATAAAGCAGGGAAATAGCATTCAATGAGCAGCTGTGGTTTCAGTGCAGATGCAGAATCAACATTTGCAGTTGTCTGCTTTGTGCCAGGCCTCTTCCAACATACTCTAGCCCTCACCCTTCACAATAACAGCAGTAACTTCAGAATCATCTTCCACAGCATTGAAGGTGGACAAAACAGAACAAATGTCATCAGCAATAGAACATAGAACATAGAAAAGTACAGCACGGAACAGGCCCTTTGGCCCACGATGTTGTGCCGAGATTTAATTCTAATATAAAATATAGTAACTTAACCTACACACCCCTCAACTCACTGCTATCCATGTGCATGTCCAGCAGTTGCTTAAATGTCCCCAATGACTCACAACTCTCTGCATAAAGAACCTACCTCTGACGTCTCCTCCTAATATCTTCAAATTATGACTTCTCGTATCAGTCAATCCTGCCCTGGGGAAAAGTCTCTGGCTATTGATAATCACAATGTCTCTGTGCTTCACTCTGTCATTTCTGATATCCGTGAGATTCAGGTGAGATCATTCAATCAAATCAGGAACTGAAATGATTCTCCACTCAATCCCTGACATGCCACAAATTTGTATGAACTTCTGGAAAAACAAATATGCATTTTGGCACATGGAGTGATGTGTCCCAAATATGAAAATAAAGAAATATCAAGAATCTAACATTCAAATAAGTTCTCATTGAAAGGAGAATACCACCTGTGTCAGTGAGGTACCCCCTCAGTACTGACTCTCTAACAGTGCAGCACTCCCTCAGTACTGAACCTGCGACAGGACAGTGCTCCTTCAGTACTGATCCTGCAACAGGGCAGCACTCACTCAATACTGACCCTCATTCATTGCAGCCTTTCCTCTGGACTGTGGTATTGATTTGCTGGGTCCAAAACAAGCCAGGTTAGTAGCCCGGCCCCAACATCTCCATCTTTGCTCCATCTATCCATTGTGAGTGTATACAGCATTAAACCGACTATCACCATTCAACTCTTGTTATGTACATAAAACTTGACTTTTTACTATTACTCTCCTCATCTTAAGGACGTAATTTACAACATAAAAACTGCTTTCAACAAGGAATTTGATGCAACCTACAAACAAAAAGAGGTGGAGATGGCTCGAGTGAAAGACCGAACCATGCGGATCTTGGAAATCATGCAGCAACTAGACATGGATGAGGAGGTCTGGCTGCCCACAATGAGCAACAAGGAGTTACCTGAGCGAGAGTTTGAAGTCCAGGATTCTGAGGTAATACCTGGACTGTAGGAGGGCCACACCTCATCCTGACTTTTCATCATGTTTTCAAAAACATTGTTCTCTCTGTGCTTTCTCACATTGGTACTGTGCCCACCAATCAGGGCAGTTACCAGGCAGGGGGACCTAGTGCTGGTTCTGTTAATTCAGACAGTACACTGAAATCAGAGTCAATCCTTCCACTACAAGCCCTTCCATGTGGAAAACCTGCCATCTCTCAGACTTTATTTTTAAGAAGCCCCAACCTTAACTGGATTTCCATTTCTCCATCCACTTGAACCTTAATTTGAAATCATGTTTTTGATCACAAGCACCCCTGAACAGATAGACACAGAGAAGCTGTTTCCTCTGCTGCTTGGAGGTGGGGCTGTGTATGGAGGGCTGCTGGTGGTGGTGGGGGTGGGGAGGTGAAGAGCCCAGAACGCAGGGCAGAACCTTACAATTCAAGCGAGATCGTTCAGGGTCATGTCAGGAAGCATTTCCTCATACAGAGCAGAGTGGAAATCTGTAAGTTTGTCCCCCAAATACCTGGTGAACCTAGACTCAGAGAAAGATGTGAAAACAGAGATTGATCAGTTTTTATCAATTAAGGGGATTAAGGCAGTTTGAACAAGGATACATAGATATGTTATGATACAGATCAGCAATAATCTATGTACTGGCCAAATAGGTTTGAGGGATCACATGGGGCTTCTCCCAGTTCCTCGGTTTCTGATCAAACACTACTCTCCATGTTGAAGGTGCAGGAGTTTTGGGGGGGGCAGGGTGGTTTATGGACAGTGTGGATGTTGGTCTTGACAGTTTCACAGATCTGGTGCCATGGTCTGCTATGGTCTCGACCTGGTGTAGTTGTTGCAATAGCTGGCATCAATCTTGTATGTACAGTAGATTGTAGCAGCTGCCTGATGCTGAATATGATTCTGCAATGCTGTTGCATACTTATTGTTCTTGGGCCTGTTTGAATTTTGAAATGTCACTGCCAAAGCTGCTGTATTATTGTTTACCAGTGCAGGTTTCAAATGAATCTGATGAGTTCCAATCAACACCCAATGAGTTTGTCTCTTTGCCTTTAGATTACAGCAGAGCGCTACCTCACCCCAGAGCAAAAACGTAAACTGGAGGAAGAGTATAAGGCTGAACAGCTGCGGCTACTAGCTGCTAAGGTACCTAATAACTCATTATGGGTGTGAGTTTAATGTGGGTGGGGTGATGAGGGGGTTTGGGTTATTGTTTGAACAGGCAGGCTCCTACTAGCGAGCTTCACTGCTGCAATGTCCTAAACTGAGAATCCATCATAGTCAGCCAAGACCCAGCACAGATTACTACCTATTGTAAAGCCATACTTTTCCTTTCAGTTATTGTGTATTGTAAGGCACAGAGGTTGAGAATGAGACAGACATGAGCTGTACAGCTGACAATGAGACATATACGAGTCAAAGAGTGTGGTGCTGGAAAAACATAGGCAGTCAGGCAGCATCCAAGGAGCAGGAGAATTGACGTTTCAGGCATATGCCCTACATTCGGCTGTGCTTTTCCAGCACCACACTCTTCGAGTGTGATCTCCAGCATCTGCAGTCTTCAATTTCTCCTCCACTGAGTCATACACGGACCATGTACGAATTTACACTGAGATACGCATGGGTCATACAGGAGCTGACACTGAAACATAAAACAGGCTGTATAGGAGCTTATGCTGAGAAACACATGGGCCATATAGGAGATGACACTGAGACACACATGGGCCATACAGGAGCTGACACTGAGATACACACAGGCCATACAGGATCTGACAGTAAAACACAAAACCAGTCTGTATAGGAGCTTATGCTGAGATACACCTGAGCCATACAGGAGCTGATACTGAGATACACATGGCCTATACAGGTGCTGTCACCAAGACACAAGAACAGGCTATTCATTACCAGAGAAACTTCTGTGTGGGTGTATAGTATAACAATTCCAATGTGTGGCACGTGACTCTGCAACAGCTATATTTTAATGGAGTAGAGCATTAGTGATTAACATGTGCTGTTAATGTGGTCTTTAGATAAAAGTGAAACACAGGGCACAGATTGCTGATAGTGCAGGAATGTCTAAGAAGGGATAGATATGGTTTCACTAGAGAAGATGGAATGGAGATTTACCAGTATGCTACTTGAGCTGGAGGATCTGAGCTGAGAGGAAAACCTGGATTGGCAGGGCCTACTTTACTTCGACCAGCAAAGGTTCAGACGGGACTTAATAGAAGTGTATAAGATTTTAACAGGCATAGATGGAGCGCATAGGGAGGCACATTTTTCCATTAGTAGGGGGGTTAATAACCAGAATGCATAGACTGGGACTTTTTTCACTGGAGCTTAGGAGGTCGAGAGGTGACCTGATTGTCTATACACCTCATTATTTTATAAACTGAGTTAATGGTGGTTGTCTTTTCCCTAGGATGGGGGATTTCAAGACTGGGGACACATTTTTAGGTGAGAGGTGAGAGATTTAAAAAAGGCAAGAGGCAATTTTTTTAACGGAGGCTGGTTCGTGTATGGAGTGGACTTCATGGGGAAGCAGTGGATGTGCGTACAATTACAACATTTAGGATAAGTGCATGAATAGAAAAGATCTGGAGGGATATGGACCAGGAGCAGGGAGGCGGGACTAGTTTAGTTTGGGATTATGTTCGGCATGGACTGGTTGGACTGAAGGGTCTGTTTCCGTGCTGTATAATTCTTTGGCTCTATTTAAACTAACAGGTAGAAGACTAAGAGAAGAAAGTTTTTTTTTAACTCAGAGTGGAACTCAGTGATTGAAAAGGTGATTGACTCAGAAATTCTTGAAATATTTAGATATTCACTTGTGTTGCCATAATCTCCAGGGCTGTGGGCCAAGAGCTAGAAAATGGCGTTAGTGTAGTCAGATCTTTGTTGATTGCCATAGATACAATAAGCCTCTACTGTGCTGTAAACATAAATAAGTCTATGAATTTATAATGAGATTGAATCCTGCTGAAGAGTCCCAACTGAAATGTTAACACTTCTTTCCAAGCTTGAGGATGCATTTGCAGCATCTTCTGTCTGCCTCTCTGCCTGTGCCAGTTAGTAATCCCATGTGAGCTAAACCTTGATAAACCTCAAGACTGTAACCAGGATATAAGCTAAAATGTCTCAGCCACCCCTAGGTCATGATTCCTTCCTGTGTACTGAGTGCAGTTCACTCATAAATCTTTCCTCACACAGTTTTAGTGTGAGTCTATATCAATGATGTTTCCTTACTCTGTTTCCCAGGCTGACAACTGGAGGGAGCGTGCACTGAAAGACATGATGGGAGGTGTCCTGGAAACCAAGAAATCAGACATTCTGAAAATGGTGAGATAGTCAGCAGCCTCCTGATAGTAATGCATTTCCTGGATACAGAGTGGATACTCAGAATTTACTTTCAGATGGTGGATCCAAAACATGTCATTCAGGTGATAACGCTAGATTAGGGAAAGTAACTGTGGTTTCAGTTATGTTCCTCGTAAACAATTGGCACTGGATCCTCTTCACCTGTTCCAGCAATCACAGCTCCCATTCTAAAACCGGAGACAGTACTCACTATGCTTAATGTGTGTCAGCAGCTGGCACCAATTAGAAACATAGAATCCGTACAGTGTGGTAACAGGCCATTTGGCCCACCAAGTCCACAACAATCCTCTGAAGAGTAACCCACCCAGACCCATTTCCTTATTTTATTGCTCTACATTCACCCCTGACGAATGCACCTAACCAATTCATCCCTGAACACTATGGGCAATTTAGCATGGCCAATTCACCTAACCTCCATATCTTTGGACTGCGGGAGGAAACCAGAGCACCTGGAGGAAATCACACAGACACAGGGAGAATATGCAAACTCCACACAGTCACCTGAGGCTGAAATCGAACCAGGTCCCTGGTGCTGTGAGGCAACAGTGCTAACCACTGAGCCACCATGCCACCCAATTATGTGCATGGCTCCAGCACAGAGACCAGACTTAGAACAGTGCTTAAGCTACTCTGGTGCAACTTACCAAAAGGGGAGAGTGAAAGAGTTGTGCCAGTGCTATGACCTACCTGTGAAGAATGTGATAATTGCTCTCCACTGTTTCACAAGCTACTCCAAAATATATAAAATCCGAATCAGACCACCAAAATGACCAGTCTGCCTGACTGACTGCAATTCACACCAGGTTTTGTCAATAACAGGAAAATAACTCATTTACTGTAAACAAATGTATTGTTTATAACATGGCAAATAAAAATAGCTTATTCCTTACTACAATGCAATTAAACTGTACTGTTTAAAACTCCAAAATACACACACATTCATTCACAGATATGACAGACAAAAACCAATTCTGTAACAGAAATGTTGTGGGTGGAAAAATATGGAAAGGGAAAAACAAATTTTGAAGTTTGAGAGTCAGATCAGTTCTTTAGACTTTTTAGTGACACAGAACAATTGGCAATCTTTGATTTAATAGCTGATTGGGTGGGCACAGATATTTTATTGTATTAGAATACTTTCTTTTCAGAGACGTCAAGTTTTTTCTTTTTCACTCAGAGACAGAGATGGTGAGAGATGCTTCTTGTTTCCAGGCTTCCAAAATCTGCCTCAGTCAGTCACATCCACCTGCCCCTGACCATGAACCAAATTTGATGTAATTAATCTAGCCTCAGGGTATGATGGCTACTGAAGCACATTGGCAATGTAACTCTTCCCCTCCCTTGCAGTGTCTGCAGCTCAGACTCCGACTCATCAACTCTGAGCTGCATTTCCTCAAGCAGGCAACACTTGCTTCAGATGTGGTCACCGTGGATTGCATCAGAGTTCACCAGCCCCCACTTACTACAGCTGCAGCACTACCTCTATTCTGTTTAATTAGTATATTTATATATTAAATATTTTAAACGTGAATTTCCTAACTGCACTGTTTCAGCTGCAATAACATCTATCTGAGTTAAACCACTTAGCCAATCAAGAGAGATGCAGAAAAATGCCCACCAGGCAGCTAGCTACCTGCTTTCCTGTGATTCCACACTTTATCTCAAACAGATAGAATCAGGCCAAAGGGATTCTCTGCCACCAGTTTTTAATGTCCTACCTCTGCTTTTTTTATCGGTTCCTTTCAGGAAATTCCTGTACCGTATTTCATGGACAAACCTGAATTTGAATGGACTGAGGAGCAGATCAAACAAGCTAAAGAATATGCCATCAAAGAGCAGGAATTAAATGAGGAGAAGGACAAATATCGGAAGGTAAATGAACACAGGATGCTGATGGAGTAGAACAGCAGACCCTTGTTTAGGCCCAGGGATTTGTCATCTGTGTTAAAACTCCCTCTCCTCAGAATTTTCTGTGAGAGTTGTGATGTACAGCATTTCTGCATATTGAGCGTTCGCATAGCACCTATAATGCAATAAAATAGCCCAAGAAGTTTCAATGGAGCACTGACAAACAGAATTTAGACAGGATCCACATAAAGATATATTAGGACAGGTGACCAATATCTTGGTCAAAAAGGGGTTGGTCTTATGGAGAATTTTAAGGAGGAGGAAATAGAACTGGAGAGATTTAGGAAGGAATTCCAGACCTTTGGACGCAGCTTGCTGAAAGCACAGTGATGAAGCGATTAACATCCAGGAATGCTGACAAAGTTGGAATTAGAGGTACACTGAGATCTTGAAATGCTCAATTTTTTTTAAGGTGATTACAGAAGCAGGGCAGGGGAAAGCCATGAGGAGATTTAAAAGCCAGCTGATAATTTTTTTAAAATAGCAACTTTGTTTTATTAAGGGTTGATATTTGTGATGGGTGAATGGTGCTTGGTGTGAGGTAGGACAGCAGTAATAACTATTTAGATTTACTCAAATACATGTCGACCATGAAATAAAGACAGAAATTGCTGGAAAAACTCAGAAGGTCTGTCCACATCTGTGGAGACAAATCAGAGTTAATATTTTGGATCTGTCCTCAGAAGGGTTCTGAGGGAGGGTCACTGGACCCAAAATGTTAACTCTGATTTCTCTCCACAGATGCTGCTAGACCTGCTGAGCTTTTCCAGCAATTTCTGTTTTTATTTCAGACTTACAGCATCCCAGCTTTCCTGGTTTTACTTAGCCCATGAAATAGTCTTGTTTAAAGGTAGTAAAGGCATGGAAGAGAGTTTCAGTAGCAGAAGGGCTGAGACCGTCACACACAAGTAATTGTACAGAAGTGGGAGGTGCTACTCTTGGTGATGGAGTGATTGTATGGAGGCAACAGTGGTGTTGTGGTAATGTCCCTGGATCATAAATCTGGTGACCTAGGCTACTGGTCTGGGGACATTATCAAACCCCAATACAACAGCTGGTGAAATTTAAAGTCAGTTAATAAAAATTCTGTAATTGAAAATAGTCTCAGTAATAGTGAAATTGTCACTGATTGTTGCAACTGATTCACCCTTTTACCTGCTATCCTTACTTGGGCTACATGTGACTCCAGTCCCTCAGCCCTCTGAAATACCCAAGTAAGCCACTCAGTTCTCGGTTAGTTTGGAATGGGAAACAGCTGCTGGCCTGCCATTGACAGCCACATGAAAAGATAAAGAAAAATTCAATTAAGTCACCACAAATGGATCCGTCTCTGATAACTACCAGGAGACAGATGGAGTTAGTAGCTAGAGACCAGAGTTGTGGCAAGTATTGAATGCAATGACTTAGTTATTCTTGAGTTTCTGATCATCCAGTAGCAAATGTCAAGAGAAGGGCTGTGACAAATCAAAAACTGTGGAGGTGTTATGGGAGATGGTCATGAGGTTGGATTGCATGAAGAACAATCTTAATCCCTAACCAGTCATTATGGTCCTACCTCACACCAAGCACCATTCACCCATCACAAATATCAATGTGTGTGTATATGTATGGATGTACATATATGTGTGAGTGTTTCTGTATGAATTGTTTATATGGTTGTAGTTGACATGTTCTTTCAAGCTATGGGTGAACTGATTTCTCATGTTTCACAGACACTGGAGTCCGAGCTGAAGAAATTGCAGAGTTCAGTTGCTGAAAGCAGAAGCAATTTTGATGACATTATGAACAAACTGTTTGAAAAAAAAGTGAGAACTGAAATGATCATCTACCAGGTAAGTCCTCACAAATCTCTCATTCTCTGCCATCACTAAGTCAGCCTAACCCAGGACCATTCAACATCAGCTCCACACTTCATATCAAACCACTCTCTGCCCAATTACAGCTTCAACCAAACTAGCAATAGGACAATATAAACATCTTTAATCTTCATCTAATCCCATACAGTACTTCTCCTGGGATTGTTTGATGGAGACTGTGTAGAGAGAACTTCCCTTTGTTTTTAACCCATGCTGTATCTGTCCTGGGAATGTTTAATGGAGACAGTCTAAAGTCAATTTTCTGTTCAGTTTTAAAGAGTAGAGGGATCTTTGCTCTGTATTTAACCCCATGCCTATCCTCAGAGTGTTTGACGGTAACCACATGGTGGACGTTTATTCTCCATTTAAAAGAGTAGAAGATGCTTTACTCTGTATTTAACCCTGTACTGTACCTGACCTGGGAGTGTTTAATGGGGACAGTGTAGAGGTAATTTCCCTTTCAGTTTAAGAGTACAGAGTGCTTTACTCTGCATCTAACACTATGCCATTCCTGTCCTGGTAGTGTTTAATGGAGGCAGGGTCAAGAGAGCCTTACTTTTAGTTTAAAAGAGTAGGGGTAGCTTTACCATGTACCTAACCCTGTCCTGTTCCCTTCGTGGGAGTGTTTGCTGGGAACCATGTGGAAGGAGCTTTACTTTCTATGTTAATAAAGTAAAGAGAGCTTTACTCTGTGTCTAACCTGTGATGTACCTGTCCTGGGAGTGTTTGATGTGGACAGTACAGAGAATGTTTATTCTGTATCTAACCCTATTCTGCATCTGTCCTGCGAGTGTTTGATGGGAATAAGGTTGAGAGGATTTTACTTTCAGGTTAAAAGTGTAGAGGGAGCTTTATCTAACACCATGCTATCCCTGTCCTGGGAGTGTTTGATGGGGACAGTATCAGGGGAGCTTTACTTTCAGTTTACCTTCATTTCAAAAGAATAGAGGGAGAAATACTCTAAATCTAACCCAGTGCTCTCTCTATTCTAGGAGTATTTTATGGGGACAGTGTAGAGAGTATTTCCCTTTCAGTTTAAAAGAGTAGAGTGTGTTTTACTCTGTATCTAAGCCAGTGCTGCTCCCTGTCCTACGAGTGTTTGATGGGGACAGTGCAGAGAGTAATTTAATGAATGTCTAACCCTATGATGAACATGACCTTGGAAAATGGCCAGTGTAGTGGGAACTTTACTCAGTTTTTCATCTCATGCTGTACCCTTTCTTTAGTGTTTGATGGCAACACTGCAGACTGAGTTTTACTGTGTATCTAACCCCATGCTGTCCCTGTCCTAGGAGTATTGGATGGGGCCAGTGTTGAAAAAGTTACTTTCAGTTTAAAAGGGTAGAGGGAATTTTATTCTGTATCTAATCTGTACCTGTCGTGAATGTGTTTGATCAGTCAGAGGAAGCTCTATGTTAATTGTATGAATTACAGTTATGAATATAAGGGTGGAGAGCACAGACTGAGTGTTTGAGCGCATGAAGATCTGCTGGCAGGGCACCATGGATTTTGGTTATACAATATTGGTAATTGTAATGTCTCACTCAAGAGTTAATCCAAAACTGAATTCAAAAGGATTAATTTTTGCTGTTTTCCTTCATGAACTGACTGTTGGACACTGTTCTGGTTCCAAGAATGTGCAGGGGAAAGCATTTCTTCACATGGTGATGTCCTGGACTGCAGCTTGTACCTTTAACCTTCAGAATAGAGGTGACAGTGCCACTGAGTTAAACTGTTGCTGGTTGTAGTGTTAAGAAACATTCTGGTAATTGCAGAAGCATAATACAATATGATTGTTATGGGGTAGTAATGACTGGTATTTTACCCACAGGAGGAACTGAAGATTTGCAATCTGGTCTTCTCATTGAGGATAGAGGAAGAAATACAAAACAGGAATGCTCAAATCAATTACATACTTGAGGAGCAGAAGGATTTCATGGTACAAAATATGAACAGAAGTAGATCCTAAATGCATATTATTGACAAAGAATAACTGTCCATTTTGTAGAGAACTGACTCTTAATTTTCGTCATTGACCTCTCTGTCCGTTACTGTTTAATTCTAGGACTACAATTGTACTGTAGTTTGAAACTGCACAGCTGCAATTCTATAGTTGATCACAAGGTGACAGTAGATTGGGATAAAAGGGGCAATGTTTTGTCACGGAGGAGAAAGTGAGGTCTGCAGATGCTGGAGATCAAAGGCAATGTTTCACGGAGGAGAAAGTGAGGTCTGCAGATGCTGGAGATCAAAGTTGAAACTTTATTGCTGGAACAGCACAGCAGGTCAGGCAGCATCCAGGGAACAGGAGATTCGACGTTTCGGGCACAGGCCCTTCTTCAGGAATGAGCAGAGAGTGTTCAGCAGGAGAAGGTGGAAAATGAAGTGTTGTTCTTTGAACTTGCGTTAAGGAACACTGCAACAGATCTGGGACAGAAATGTTGGTGTAGGAACACAGTGGTGTGTTGAAGTGGAGGCAGTGGGAAACTCTGGGTCATGTTTTACAGACAGAGTGTAGGTGTTCAGCAAAGCGGTCATCAAATCTGTGTTTCATCTCCCCCGATATACAGGAGACCACATTCTGAGCAGTGAATGAAATAAATGAGTTGAGAGAAGTGCAGGTAAGCTGCTGCTTCACCTGGAAGGTGTGCCTGAGGCCTTGGATACTGAGGTTGGAGGAAGTAAATCGGCAAGTAAGTCACCTTGTGCAAGACCAACCCCTTCCCACAAACGTCACTTCAATATATTACCACCTTTCCTGAGCTGTTAACAGTTCTGATGAAGAATCGCCAGACTCGAAATATTATCTTGCTTTCAAAGAACACAGAACATTACAGCACAGTCCAGGCTCTCTGACCCTCAATGTTGTGCTGACCTGTGAAACCAGCCTGAAGCTGAACTAACCTGCATTGTTGCATTATCATCCATATGTTTATCCAATGGCCATTTAAAAAGACATTAAAGTCGGTGAGTCTACTACAGTTGCAGGCAGGGAGTTTCACGCCATTACTACTCTCTGAGTAAAGAAACTACCCCTCTGACATCTGTCCTATATCTATCACCGCTCAATTTAAAGCTATGTCCTCTCATGCTAGCCATCACTATCCGAGGAAAACGTCTCTCTCTGCTAACACTATCTAATCCTCTGATCATCTTTCACATCTCTATTAAGTCACCTCTCAACCTCTTCCTTCTAACGAAAACAGCCTCAGGTCACTCAGTCTTTCCTCAGAAGACCTTCCTTCCATACCAGACAATATCCTCATAAATCTCCTCTGCATCTTTTCCAAAACTTACACATCCTTCCTATAATGTGGTAACCAGAACTGTACGCAATACTCCAAGTGCGGCCACACCATAGTTTCCTACAGCTGCAACATAACCCCATGGTTCATATGCCTTCTTAACAATCCTATTAACCTGGGTGGCAACTTTCAGGGATCTATGTACATGGACACGGAGATCTTTCTGCTCATCCACACTGCAAGAACCTTACCATTACCCCAGTACTCTGTATTACTGTTACTTCTTCCAAAATGAATCACCTCACACTTTTCTGCATTAAACTCCATTTGCCACCTTTCAGCCCAACTCTGCAGCTTATCTATGTCCCTCTGTAAGCAGCAATATCCTTCAGCACTGTCCACAGCTCGACCGACCTTAGAGTCATTTGTAAATTTACTAACCCATCCTTCTACGCCATCATCCAGGTCATGTATAAAAATGACAAACAGCAGTGGCCCCTAAACAGATCCTTATGGTATACCACTAATAACTGAACACCAGGATGAACATTTGCCACCACCACTCTCTGTCTTCTTTCAGCTAACCAATTTCTGATTCATACCACTAAATCACCCTCAATCCCATACCTCCATATTTACTGCAACAGCTTACCATGGGGAACCTTATCAAACGCTTTACTGAAATCCATGTACACCACATCAACCACTATACCCTCATTCATCTTCTCAACCATCTCAATAAGCTTTGCGAGGCACGACCTGCCCTTCACAAAACTGTGTTGACTATCCCTAATCAAATTGTTCCTTTCTAGTTAATAATAAATCCTATATCTTATAATTCTTTCCAGCACTTTACCCACAACTGAAGTAAGGCTCACTGCTCTATAATTACCAAAGTTGTCTCTACTCCCCTTCTTGAACAAGGGGACAACATTTGCTATCTTCCAGTCTTCTGGCACAATTTCTGTCGACAATGACGACATAAAGATCAAAGCCAAATGTTCTGCAATCTCCTTCCTGGCTTCCCAGAGAATCTGAGGATAAATCACATCCGGCCCAGGGGACTTATCTATTTTCACACTTTCCAGAATTGCTAACACCTCCTCCTTACGAACCTCAGTCCCATCTCATCTAATAGCCTGTACCTCAGTGTTCTCCTCAACAACATTGTCTCTTTCCAGTGTAAATACTAATGAAAAATATTCATTTAGCACCTCTCCTATCTCCTCGGACTCCAAGCACAAATTCCCACTCCTGTCCTTTCTTCTCACAGATGCTACCATATCAGCAGAGTCTCTGCAGAAATTTCTGTTTTGTTTCCAATCTCCAGCATTCGCTGTTGTGTTTTAATTCCCAAATGAGCCTGACTTTACAAGCAAATGTGACTGACTGAGTTCCAGCTGACAAAGAGGGAAGGAGCAGAAAAGCTGGGTGACTGGTTGGCCAATAAAATCTGAGTGCTTTGCTGAAGCATGCAAATATTTTTCAAAGCACAACATCTGTCAGACAAATAAGTCATTTGTTTAATCTCCACCTATCACATTTCCAACGCCCCTCCTCCAAGTCCCTCCTCCCTACCTTTTATCTTCTCCTGCTGAACACTCTCTGCTCATTCCTGAAGAAGGGCCTGTGCCCGAAACGTCGAATCTCCTGTTCCCTGGATGCTGCCTGACCTGCTGTGCTGTTCCAGCAATAAAGTTTCAACAATGTTTTGTCACCCTGAGCTAGGAAACTGGATGACAGTGTTCACTGAATTTTCTGTCAACAGGGAGTATGGGGAGCTTGACTTGCTAAATGTTTAGAATCATATCTGTTTTATAAACGACTTTTAAGATTATAGTTTTTTAAAAGAGTATTGTTATGAATATGGTGGAACCTTAGAAATAATCTTATCTTATAGCCCCTCTTCACCTCACCCTCCCATGTTATGGTCATAAACACCTGCCACCTATGGTTTAGAACCTTACTCCTGTACCCTGTACCCCTGGACCAACTCCCGTCCTATACATCAGAACCTAGCAGGCACTTGGCCCTTCAAACCTGCTCCACCGTTCAACAACATTGATCTGATTGTAACTTCAAATCAACATTCCCAGCTATCCCTGATCGCCTTTGGCTCACTTATTAGTCAAGAAGTCTCTGTCATAAAAAGATTCAGAGACCTGGTCTCTACCCCTCTCTGGGGCAGAGAGTTATAAAAACTGACTATTCTCTAATTTGTCTGCATCTCCGTCTTAAATAGGGGATGCCTTTCTTTATCAGCTGTTTTAGTTTAAACCCTAGTTCTAGTCTCTCCCAGAAGGGAAATGTTATTTCAGCATTCACCTTGTCCAATCTCCTCACGATTTTAGTTAGACCTGCTCTGATTCTTCTAAATTCAATGGATACAGGCCCAGCCTGACCAACCTTTCCACATAAGAGAACCCGTACCATTGTGTGATCACTGGATTGATGGGTTTATTATCATTTAACTGAACTGTCACTTTTATCACATTACAATATTGGTTCAAAGAGGACAAGTTATTGGTGTTATGTAGGTGAATTCGTTGTAGTGTTTGCATGATCTTTCCAGTATTGACCCTGTTCTTTCAACATGACAGGCAGTAAAGTCTCAGATGACACAGAGCATGAAAGTGATGGTGGACCGATTCCGAGAAAGCTACGATGATCTGGTGGCTGAGGACAGAGTAAAATAATTAACATTTCTTGTTTCATTGGGATTAGAGCATGTCAGGTACTAGGAGCAGGGATTGCAGAACACAGAGAGGAGAGAAAACAATGTGAGGTTTAGGGAGTCATGATGTGGAGGTGCTGGTGTTTAGGGAGTGGTCAACTTTGATGCAGGGAGCAGGCAACACTGGGTTTAGGGAGTCAACAACTCTGGATACAGTGAGTGGACAACACTGGGTACATGGAGTGGACAACTCTGGGTACAAGGAATGAACAACACTGGGTTTAGGGAGTGGACAACACTGGGTACAGAGAGTGGACAACACTGGGTACAGGGAGTGAACAACACTGGGTTTAGGGAGTGGACAACACTGGGTACAGGGAGTGAACAACACTGGGGACAGGGAGTGGACAACACTGGGTACAGGGATGAACAACACTGGGTACAGGGAGTGTACAACACTGGGTTCAGGAAGTGGACAACACTGGGTTTAGGGAGTGGACAACACAGTACAGGGAGTGGACAACACTGGATATAGGGAGTGGACAACACTCGGTACAGTAGTAGACAACACTGGGTACAGGGAGTGAACAACAGTGGGTCCAGGGAATGGACTACACTGGGTACAGCGAGTGAACAACAATGGGTACAGGGAGTGAACAACACTGGGTACAGGGAGTGAACAACACTGGGTTCAGGAAGTGGACAACACTGGGTTTAGGGAGTGGACAACACTGAGTATAGGGAATGGACAACTCTGGGTCCATGGAATGAACAACACTGGGTACAGGGAGTGAACAACAATGGGTACAGGGAGGGAACAACACTGGGTACAGGGAGTGGACAACACTGGGTTTAGGGAGTGGACAACACTGGGCTTAGGGAGTGGACAACACTGGGTACAGGGAGTGAAGAACACGGTACAGGGAGTGAACAACACTGGGTACAGGTAGTGGACAACACTGGGTACAGGGAGTGAACAACACTGGGCACAGGGAGTGGACAACACTGGGTACAGGGAGTGGATATCACTGAGTACAGGCAGGGGACAATACTGGGTTTAGGGAGTGGACAACACTGGGTACAGGGAGTGAACAACACTGGGGACAGGGAGTGGACAACACTGGGTACAGGGATGAACAACACTGGGTACAGGGAGTGAACAACACTGGGTACGGGGAGTGGATAACACTGGGTACAGGGAGTGGACAATACTGGGTTTAGGGAGTGGAGAACACTGGGTACAGGGAGTGGACAACACTGGGTACAGGGAGTGAACAACACTCGGTAAGGGAGTGGACAACACTGGGTACAGGGAGTGAACAACACTCGGTACGGGGAGTGGACAACACTGGGTACAGGGAGCGAACAACACTGGGTACCGGGAGTGAACAACACTGGGTACGGGGAGTGGACAACACTGGGTACAGGGAGCGAACAACACTGGGTACAGGGAGTGAACAACACTGGGTACAGGGAGTGAACAACACTGGGTACAGGGAATGGACAACACTGGGTACAGGGAGTGAACACTGGGTACAGGGAGTGAACAACAGTACAGGGAGTGAACACTGGGTACAGGGAGTGGACAACACTGGGTACAGGGAGTGAACAACACTCGGTAAGGGAGTGGACAACACTGGGTACAGGGAGCGAACAACACTGGGTACCGGGAGTGAACAACACTGGGTACAGGGAGTGAACAACACTGGGTACAGGGAATGGACAACACTGGGTACAGGGAGTGAACACTGGGTACAGGGAGTGAACAACACTACAGGGGGTGAACACTGGGTACAGGGAATGGACAACACTGGGTCCAGGGAATGAACAACACTGGGTTTAGGGAGTGGACAACACTGGGTACAGGGAGTGGACAACACTGGGTTTAGGGAGTGGACAACACTGGGTACAGGGAATGGACAACACTGGGTTTAGGGAGTGGACAACACTGGGTACAAGGAGTGAACAACACGGTACAGGGAGTGAACACTGGGTACAGGGAGTGAACACTGGGTACAGGGAGTAGACAACACTGTGTCCAGGAAGTGAACAACACTGGGTACAGGGAGCGAACAACACGGTACAGGGAGTGAACACTGGGTATAGGGAGTGGACAACACTGGGTACAAGGAGTGGACAACACTGGGTACAGGGAGTGGACAACACGGTACAGGGAGTGAACAACACTGGGTACAGGTAGTGGACAACACTGGGTACAGGGAGTGAACAACATTGGGTCCAGGGAATGAACAACACTGGGTACAGGGAGTGAACAACACTGGGTCCAGGGAATGGACAACACTGGGTACAGAGAGTGAACCACACTGGGTTTAGGGAGTGGACAACACTGGGTTTATGGAGTGGACAACACTGGGTTTAGGGAGTGGACAACACGGTACAGGGAGTGAACAACACTGGGTACAGGGAGTGAACAACACTGGGTTTAGGCAGTGGACAACACTGGGTTCAGGGAGTGGACAACACTGGGTACAGGGAGTGAACAACACTGGGTCCAGGAAATGGACAACACTGGGTACAGGGAGTGAACAACACTGGGTACAGGGAGTGAACAACACTCGGTACAGGTAGTGGACAACACTGGGTACAGGGAGTGAACAACACTGGTTTAGGGAGTGGACAACACTGGGTTTAGGGAATGGACAACTCTGGGTCCAGGGAATGGACAACACTGGGTCCAGGAAATGAACAACACTGGGTACAGGGAGTGAACAACAATGGGTACAGGGAGTGAACAACACTGGGTACAGGGAGTGGACAACACTGGGTACAGGGAGTGGGCAATACTTGGTTTACGGAGTGGACAACACTGGGTCCAGGGAGTCAACAACACTGGGTACAGGGAGTGGACAACACTGGATACAGGGAGTGAACAACACTGGGTTCAGGGAGTAAACAACACTGGGTTTAGGGAGTGGACAACAATGGGTACAGGGAGTGGACAACACTGGGTACAGGGAGTGAACAACACTGGGTAAGGGAGTGGACAACACTGGGTACAGGGAGTGAACAACACTGGGTATGGGGAGTGGACAACACTGGGTACAGGGAGTGAACAACACGGTACAGGGAGTGGACAACACTAGGTACAGGGAGTGAACAACACTGGGTACAGGGAGTGAACAACACGGCACAGGGAGTGAACAACACTGGGTACAGGGAGTGAACAACACGGTACAGGGAGTGAACAACACTGGGTACAGGGAGTGGACCACACTGGGTACAGGGAGTGATCAACACGGTACAGGGCGTAAACACTGGGTACAGGGAGTGGACAACACTAGGTACAGGGAATGGACAACACTGGGTGCAGGGAGTGAACACGGGGTACAGGTAGTGGACAACACTGGGTACAAGGAGTCGACAACACTGGGTACAGGGAGTGGACAACAGTGGGTTCAGGGAGTGAACAACACTGCGTTTAGGGAGTGGACAACACTGGCTACAGGGAGTGAACAACACGGTACAGGGAGTGAACAACACTGGGTACAGGGAGTGGACAACACTGGGTACAGGGAGTGGACAACACTGAGTACAGGGAGTGAACAACACTGGATCCAGGGAATGGACAACGCTGGGTACAGGGAGTGAACAACACTGGGTCCAGGGAATGGACAACACTGGGTACAGGGAGTGAACCACATTGGGTTTAGGGAGTGGACAACACTGGGTTTAGGGAGTGTACAACACTGGGTTTAGGGAGTGGACAACACGGTACAGGGAGTGAACAACACTGAGTCCAGGGAATGGACAACGCTGGGTACAGGGAGTAAACAACACTGGGTACAGGGAGTGAACAACACTGGGTACAGGTAGTGGACAACACTGGGTACAGGGAGTGAACGACACTGGGTTTAGGGAGTGGACAACACTGGGTTTAGGGAGTGGACAACACTGGGTTTATGGAGTGGACAACACGGTACAGGGAGTGAACAACACTGGGTACAGGGAGTGGACAATACTGTGTTTAGGGAGTGGACAACACGGTACAGAGAGTGAACAACACTGGGAACAGGGAGTGGACAACACTGGGTACAGGGAGTGAACAACACTGGGTACAGGGAGTGGACAACACTCGGTACAGGTAGTGGACAACACTGGGTACAGGGAGTGAACAGCACTGGGTCCAGGGAATGGACAACACTGGGTACAGGGAGTGGCCAACACTGGGTTTAGGGAGTGAACAACACTGGGTTTAGGGAGTGGACAACACTGGGTTTAGGGAGTGGACAACACTGGGTTTAGGGAATGGACAACACTGGGTACAGGGAGTGAACAACAATGGGTACAGGGAATGAACAACACTGGGTACAGGGGGTGGACAACACTGGGTACAGGGAGTGGATAACACTGGGTACAGGGAGTGGACAATACTGGGTACAGGGAGTGAACAACACTGGGTACTGGGAGTGGACAACACTGGGTACAGGGAATGAACAACACTGGGTACAGGGAGTGAACACTGCGTACAGAGAGTGGTCAACACTGGGTACAGGGTGTGAACACTGGGTACAGGGAGTGAACTACACTGGGTACAGGGAATGAACAACACTGGGTTTAGGGAGTGGACAATACTGGGTACAGGGAGTGGACAACACTCGGTACAGGTAGTGGACAACACTGGGTACAGGGAGTGAACAACACTGGGTACAGGGAGTGGACAACACTGGGTACAGGGAGTGAACAACACTGGGTTTATTGAGTGGACAACACTGGGTACAGGGAGTGGACAACACTGGGTACAGGGAGTGAACAACACAGGGTCCAGGGAATGGACAACACTGGGTACAGGGAGTGGACAACACTGGGTTTAGGGAGTGGACAACACTGTGTACAGGGAGTGAACAACACTCGGTCCAGGGAATGGACAACACTGGGTCCAGGGAATGGACAACACTGGGTACAGGGAGTGAACCACACTGGGTTTAGGGAGTGGACAACACTGGGTTTAGGGAGTGGACAACACTGGGTTTATGGAGTGGACAACACGGTACAGGGAGTGAACAACACTGGGTCCAGGGAATGGACAATGCTGGGTACAGGGAGTGAACAACACTGGGTACAGATAGTGGACAACACTGGGTACAGGGAGTGAACAACACTGGGTCCAGGGAATGGACAACACTGGATACAGCGAGTGAACAACACTGGGTCCAGAGAATGGACAACACTGGGTACAGGGAGTGAACCACACTGGGTACAGGGAGTGAACAACACTGGGTACAGGGAGTGGACAACACTGGGTACAGGGAGTGGACAACACTGTGTTTAGGGAGTGGACAACACGGTACAGGGAGTGAACAACACTGGGAACAGGGAGTGTACAACACTGGGTACAGGGAGTGGACAACACTGGGTACAGGGAGTGGACAACACTAGGTACAGGTAGTGGACAACACTGGGTACAGGGAGTGAACAACACTGGGTCCAGGGAATGGATAACACTGAGTACAGGGAGTGAACAACACTGGGTACAAGGAGTGGACAACACTGGGTACAGGGAGTGAACAACACTGGGTTTAGGGAGTGGACAACACTGGGTTTAGGGAGTGGACAACACTGGGTTTAGGGAGTGGACAACACTGGGTCCAGGGAATGATCAAAACTGGGTACAGGGAGTGGACAACACTGGGTACAGGGAGTGGACAACACTAGGTACAGGTAGTGGACAACACTGGGTACAGGGAGTGAACAACACTGGGTCCAGGGAATGGACAACACTGAGTACAGGGAGTGAACAACACTGGGTACAGGGAGTGGACAACACTGGGTACAGGGAGTGAACAACACTGGGTTTAGGGAATGGACAACACTGGGTCCAGGGAATGATCAAAACTGGGTACAGGGAGTGAACAACAATGGGTACAGGGAGTGAACAACACTGGGTTTATGGAGTGGACAACACTGGGTACAGGGAGTGGACAATACTGGATTTAGGGAGTGAACAACACTGGATTTAGGGAGTGGACAACACTGGGTTTAGGGAGTGGACAACACTGGGTACAGGGAGTGGACAACACTGGGTACAGGGAGTGGACAACACTGGGGTCAGGGAATGAATAACTCTGGGTTTAGAGAATGAACAACACTTGGTACAGGGAGTGGACAACACTGGGTTTATAGCATGAACAATATTGTAATTAGAGAATGGACAACACAGATTTGGATGTACACAATACTGGGATTAGTGGATGGACATGTGTTTAAAGAGTGAACAAATTTGTGACTAGGGTTGAGGTAAGGTTTGTTCAAAATTGGCCTTAGGGATCACACAATTTTGGGAAGCAAGGACCATGAGATCTTGTTCAATTGCAACTGTGTTTACCAGCCACAAAGCTACTTGTGGCTGTACTAACTGATGAGCAGGGAAGTACAGGGAACCCGGTGTCCTGATCAGGGGCTCTGTGACTCCTATATTATGCAACTCGGTTCTAGTTCACAATAGCTGTGGCATTCAGGATCAATTGCCCTGTGAGCTTTGGGATTCTACCTGTGGGTCAGGGAGCACCCATCCTTGTCTGCTTTAACTTTCTTTCTAATACAGAATCTATTCTTGTTTCACCTCAGCTCCTAGATCGTGGATTCAGGAAGGAGTTCTCTGATGTCTCTGCTACAATGGTTGACCAACTTTATAAATTATACAAACGCAGACCCAAGTGAGTGACTCCATATACAGCACAACACTGCCCACTGAGTGACTCCACATACACAGCACAACACTGCCCAGAGAGTGACTCCACACACACAGCATAACACTGCCCAGTGAGTGACCCCACACACAGCACAACACTGCCCAGAGAGTGACCCCAAACATACAGCACAACACTGCCCAGTGAGTGACTCCACATACACAGCACAACACTGCCCAGTGAGTGACCCCACACACAGCACAACACTGCCCAGAGAGTGACCCCAAACATACAGCACAACACTGCCCAGTGAGTGACCCCACACACACAGCACAACACTGCCCAGAGAGTGACCCCAAACACACAGCATAACACTGCCCAGTGAGTGACTCCGCACACTCAGCACAACACTGCCCAGTGAGTGACTCCGCACACTCAGCACAACACTGCCCAGTGAGTGACCCCATACACACAGCATAACACTGCCCAGTGAGTGACTCTACACACACAGCATAACACTGCCCAGTGAGTGACCCCAAACATACAGCACAACACTGCCCAGTGAGTGACCCCACACACACAGCACAACACTGCCCAGAGTGACCCCAAACATAAAGCACAACACTGCCCAGTGAATGACTCTACACACACAGCACAACACTGCCCAGTGAGCGACCCCACACACACAGCACAACACTGCCCAGAGAGTGACTCGACATACAGCACAACACTGCCCAGTGAGTGATCCCAAATACACAGCACAACACTGCCCAGTGAGTGACTCTACACACACAGCATAACACTGCCCATTGAGTGACTCCACAGACAGCACAACACTGCCCAGTGAGTGACTCCACAGACAGCACAATACTGCCCAGTGAGTGACTCTACACACACAGCATAACACTGCCCAGTGAGTGAACCCACACACACAGCACAACACTGCCCAGTGAGCGACCCCCCACACACAGCACAACACTGCCCAGAGAGTGACTCCACATACAGCACAACACTGCCCAGAGAGTGACCCCAAACACACAGCACAACACTGCCCCAGAGAGTGACCCCAAACACACAGCACAACACTGCCCAGTGAGTGACCTCACATACACAGCACAACACTGCCCAGTGAGTGACTCTACACACACAGCACAACACTGCCCAGTGAGTGACCCCACACACAGCACAACACTGCCCAGAGAGTGACCCCACACACAGCACAACACTGCCCAGTGAGTGACTCCACACATACAGCATAACACTGCCCAGTGAGTGACTCCACACATACAGCACAACACTGCCCAGTGAGTGACTCTACACACACAGAACAACACTGCCCAGTGAGTGATTCTACACACACAGCACAACACTGCCCAGTGAGTGACCCCACACACACAGCATAACACTGCCCAGTGAGTGACTCTACACATACAGCATAACACTGCCCAGTGAGTGACTCCACACATACAGCAAAACACTGCCCAGTGAGTGACTCTACACACACAGAACAACACTGCCCAGTGAGTGCTACACAAACTGCCAACAGACCAGGACAGCTCACTTTTATCTGCCCTGACTATACATTGACATGTTGTGTTGTGGTTTGTGAAGTCTCAATTTTCAGATAACTCATTGAATGAGGGTATGATCTGTTTGGGAGTAATCCAATTGGCTTTGATGCTGCTCCCTGCAAGGGTGTGTCTGGGGCCTATGGTTTCTATCTGTTAACCCAGTTTCTAAAGTATATTTTCTCATTCTGTTTAGGGTACAATTGCAAAGGATCCAAGTGGCAACAGCCAACCCTTTTGAGGACCAATCGCAGTCAGTCGATGACAGTCATGCCAGTTTCCTGGCTGCCATGTTGGATTTAGATTCACTTGATTTCAAACCCGAGAACCTGGACCCAGCTGTGTGGAATCGGTTCTGTGAAAGTAGGAGAAAAAAAATAGAGAGTGAAAATCAGGTGAAAGAGAGGTTCCTCTGTCTGGGCTTACTTAGTTCTGCTCACGATAGGTGTGTTCAATTTGTGATTTAAGTGGTGCCAAATACTTGAGCTGACTGAACTCCTAGTGGGAGGTCCACAGGTAGGCAAGTCAGCTAGCTCACCTGATACCTCACTGAATGTGTCTACATGGCAAGCAGGTAATTCAGCCCAGTTCCAATCCTCTAAGAGGATAAAACTGGGTAAGTTCAGAGTAATTTATCAAATGCAAATACACTGCAAATTCTCCAACATGATGCTGGGTTGAAACAAGTTAAATTATCAACTGCAGTTCCACAGACAAAGCTTTCATTCCCTTGAGTTTAATAGAGTTTTGAGTTTTCCTCAGCAATCTGGCCATAGATGAGAGAAAAGTAAAAGTTTAAGAGGTAACCTAATTGAGGTGCTTAAGAAGATAAAAGGATTCAAGTAGATAGATGAAAATTATTTCCTCTGATGTGGAACAAGAGGCAAGAATGTTAAGATTAAAGTCAGGAAGTACTTCTTTCACACAGAAGGAAGTGCAAATCTGGAAAAGAGGGTGGTCTTATGAGAATGATGACATGAGAACATAGGAGCAGGAGTAGGCCATTCAGTCCATTGAGCAGCTCCTCCATTTAATACAATCATAGCTGATCATCCGTTTCAATGCCTGTTTCCCCACACTATCCCCATGTCTCTTCACATCATTGATATTCACTAATCTGTTAATCACGACTGTTAACAAACTCAAAGACCGATCTTTCAGCTTGTGTAAAATTCTCCCAATTTCACTCCTAAATGGCTTCCCCCTTGTGATGATGATGCTCCTTTAACAAGGTTGGCTTTTTTTACCCCAGAGAAGTCGTAGAGACACAGGTTCTGAAAGGTCTGGGCTTGGGTGGGTTTCAGGGCCAATTTGATTGTAGCTAACAGATACTTCCTCATGAAAAGGGCTTTCAAGTTTAAAGAAAAAACACATGTACAATGAAAAGAGAGTGGCCAGTTTTCCCAGCTCAGCTTTTCTCTGGTTTGGTTTGGTCTGGAAATTCAGTGAAAGCAGTCAGGCAGTTGTAAACGCTGCCGGACCCAAAAAAAAAGGTCCAGGCTGATCCTCCTCTCTCTCTCTCTGACACCTTTCCTGTAAGACCTTTCCTGATTTTACCTTTTGTGTCAAGGGGTGTTTATGGGGATTGTTGCAAGTATTTGGAACAGTATCATTAAGTTGGGTTGATCTGTCAGGTTTTTGGATAGGTTACTTTATTCTGTATTCTATTCTCTCTTGTTTGTGTTTCATTTGGTACTCTTGTAAATAAATAGTTTTGTTTAAACTAAATGTTTGACCAACTGCATCCCTCCTGGAATATCTGTGTTACACCTGCTTAAAACAACTAGCAAAGTTAGGGTCTGAGCTGCTTTTTTGAAATGCTTTGAGGGGTTCTGGTCTGGTCCATAACAATACATTGAAATTGTATCCCCTGGTCCAACATTACCCAACCAGGTGAAACTCGCTATCCCTTTGAATATTTTGCAACTTTCATTGACATCTCCCTCATTCTTAGAAACTCTAAAGAATAAAGGCCCAGTTTCTTCAATCCTTTTCCATAGGATAGTTCTACTATCTTGGGAGCAAATCTTATGAACAGTCATTGCACTCCCACCAATAGCAATAATATCTAAGGTAAGGCAAGGAGACCAAAACTGTATGCAGTACCCCAGGTACAGTTCAACCAGGCTCCTATACAATTGAAGCATAGTGTAGCTAATCCTGTGCTCAATCATCTCGCAATAAAGGCTAACATTCCATTAGCTTTCTTGATAGCTAGCTGCATTTCAGCCTTCAGTGATTTATCAATAAGAACACGCTTTGTGCATCTGTACTTTCTAATCTCTTACCATTAACGAAATTCTCTGCACAACTGTTCCTTCTACCAAAATGGATAACCTCACAATTTACCTCATTAAGTTCATGGGCTGAGATTCTTGTTGGATAAGGCCATGAAGAGTTATAGAACCAAAGCAAGTTAATGGAGTTGAGATACAGATCTGCCAAGATCTAACTGAACAGTGAAACAGGCTTTGAGGGGCTGAATGGTCTCTATTTTCTTCTTCCTTGCAAAGCCTCCTGCTATCTCAGATTGTCCAAAATGTGATTGCCATCCTTTCCCTTTGAAGGAAAGTCTGATTGTCAGCTTGTAATGTTATCTAATCAGGACTGTGAACTGGAAGTGCTGTGATTTTTGTGTGATAGGCAACTGCCAAGGTCAGAGCCCTACCTACACTGGTGGATAAAAGGCACTTGCTCCTGCACCAAAGGCAGTGGCAACTGAGATTCTTGGTTTTAGATTTTTCTATTAAAGCCTGAGGTTCACGTGTCTGCTTCTTTCTCAGGTGAGGTTCAAGGCTGTGACTCTGGCAGAGATGCAGATGTTTCTTCAAAGGAGGATGGAGGAGGATGAAAATAATGGGCAACAAATCAACAATTTGATCCAGGAACTCAACAAGTCAGTCCCACTTTACTTTAAGTGTTTGGCAGTCAGGGAATTTCTGAAAAAGGGAAAAAACATCACTGGCCACCCTTATATTGGCACCTCAATCAAGAGACTTTGGGTTCAAGCTGCAGTCTGTATATTTAAACCTATAACATGTATTGACACACCTGAGGAATCTCCGCTCGTTGACGGGTGTATAAGATCCTACGGCCATTATTTGGAGATCAAAGATGTTCTTCCTGATGTTAAGGAACTAATAGTTAACCCCCAGGAAAGCACTGAAACAGATAAACTGGATAATTATCATGTTGTGTCTGTGGGAGTTTGCTATGTGAACATTGGTTGTTCTGTTTCCTATAATACAACTGTATCCAAACTTCAGAAAAATGCATAATTGATTGTAAAGCACTTTGGGATGTGCTGAGGTTGGGGAAGGTGCTATAGAAATGAGGTCCTTTTATTTTAATTGTGGGGAAAGTTCCTAGAAGTAAGTAACCTTTTGAATGGCCTATGATGTGGCCAGAGTTTAAAGTTGTGCTCTTTCTACCCCTCACTGTAAGCAGTCTCCGTGAAATCAAGTCACAATTTCAGCTGAATCTGATGGTGCAACTTGTGTTGAAACAAGGCCAAGTGGAGGTGACGAGCAGTGACTTCATTCCTGACTATTCCAATTCCATTTTCCTACATAAAGGCGTCGTGGAGGATCTGAACAGCACCATTCAGGTAAGGAGCCAGACTGACTCATTTCACTTTTTCTCTGCAAGTTTAGAAAGATGTGTCCCATGTTCTGTGAGACATAAACCATGAACTTGAGGCCAGACTCGTCACCAGAATAAGCACCTTGCTAGGGTTTACTGGAAACTCAAATACATATTATCATTATTTTTGAATTTGGACTTTATGTTGTAAGTCATAAATAGAGCAGATGGGTTTTGTTTAGTCGTGTTAAGAATTTTTTAATAAGTCTAGTCATTTGGACAGTGATCTTAAATACATTTCTAAGAATGCAAGTATCTTCAGCCAACTGCCTTGCAGCTGTCTGTGGTGTTAGTAGATTCAATGTTCATACTGCTGTGTTTATAACAAGTCAAATAAACACATCAAGATAACTCATTTAGTTATTAATTCAGAATAGAAGGCTCCAAATTTTAGTTCAGATGAACCCAAAGTTCAATTCAGAAGAGAACAGTTTTTCTCTGAGTAGAAGGACGACAATGTTTAGTTCAGCTCAAGGGGCTCCAGTCACCACAGCAGAAATGCTTTCTTGTCTATGAAGCTTCTAAGCCAAGAAAGTTTGGAATCTTCAGAAATCCTCAGGTTGTTCGAACTGAAGTAATTTAGACCATAATTATGAAATATTCCTGCCAGTGGACTCAAAGTTCCTGTGGTTCACAGAAAAGAAACTAGAAAGAAGATTATTTGAAAGCTTTGTCCAAGGCTAAACTGAGAGTGAGCAGATAAATTGAACATAGAAATAATAACTGGGTCTTGGAAGGATGAGAATGCTTCAAATGATTATTCAGGACTTAGGAAATTAGGAGGGAAAATTGAGATGTCAACTTAGAATTAGCTAAGGGACTCAGTTAGAAAACTAATAAAACTTTGAGTTAGAAGAGAAAGAAAAAAAGCAATCTAAGTGGCATTTTAAAAAGCATGAATTTCAATGAAAGGGAAAAAGAAGAGATATCTCAGAGGATGGATCTGATTTAATGGGGATTTTAACTAGAATGTCTCCAGTAAGAATGGGGCAATAAAGTTGGAAAGTGGGCTGTGTTGGGAGGGAGAGATGTTTTGAGATTGATTAGGGGCATCCTCATTTACACTTTGTAATCTGGCTGAATGTCAGTGTTAGAATTGCTGTATGACCATTGTTTATTCATTGATATCCAGTTATTAGGAGAAAAGAAGGTGGCCAGTATGGTGGAATGCAAAGACTTCAGGAAGAAAATTGTTCAGGTGGAGTGGGAATGCCAGAAGATGTTGATGCAAATGGATGACTTGCACAACAAGATCCGAGACATCCTGAAATTTAAGATCAGCAAACAAGCACAGATGGTAAGGGCTAACACCATCCCAATGAAACTGACCTGCCTAAGATATAGAGAAACTCTGGGAATGGGGAAAATCTCTTGATGAAAATCCAAGGGGAATAGGGAAGCTCTCTTGACAGGGAACTCAGGGGAAAAGGAAAAGGTTCTCCTGACAGGGTGACCCCCAGGTATCTGAATTCGGTCTGACCCGTCAGGCAAATTCTACTGGAGCTGCCGAAATTCTTGAGCAGTGGCAGTCTAGTCTTACTTTGCAGATGTGAGGCCCTCCTCAGCATTGCTTTTAATAGGAAAGACCAAGGAAGCAAGGGAGAAACTAAGTTCTGTGTCTAAAAGAGGAATAGCACATCCATTCTCTTGCAACAAAAAAAACAGGTATCAGTGATGACAATGAATGTTTTTCCCTTTTCAAGACTAACACTGTATTTTTCTTTCCTAGTATCTAAGGGAGGCGAATTATGATTCTCAAATCAATGCAAACATTATGGGAATGGAACGCTCAGTTCAAGGTCAGGAGAAGGTAATTGATACCTGATTAAATCTGCTATATGCTGTCTCAGGGATGGTGGGGCACTAATTCCTAAACCCTCAAAGTTCCCTCTGTTGGGTGGTTAAGAGAATAACTTCAAATGGTGCTATTCAATTAGAAGAAGCAATGGAGGTACAAAAACAAAGCCCATAAATGGAGGAGTCTCCCTGGATCCTCAACAGCTCAATTTTCATTGTCATTGAATGAAGCACATTCACCTAAATCTGATACTAAAGAGGTCATATCTTGCAAGAGAAATCAGATTGACCTGATGAACTCTTTAAAGGTCACAAAGGTTTTATGTACCAAAAGGTGTTTCTACTTGTGGTTGAATCCAAAACTAAGGTCCAAAAGTAAAACAATCATAAACCCAACAAGGAATTCAGAGAGATAAAACAAAGTACTGAAGGTGCTGGAAATCTGAAAAAAAAACTCAAACTGATGAGTTTCTCCAGCAATTTCTATTTTTATTAGGGAATTCAGAGAAGTCCTCACCAGGGAGTGGTGAGAATGTGGAAGTGATTAGAAGAGACACATTTAAGAGAAAGCACGGTAGGTGTGAGGGAGATGGAAATAAATTATAATGAATAGTGAATGAAAGCAGAGCAAGAGGAATCTCAAACAGAACAAAAACACCGACTTACAAATCAAGGGGCCACATGGCTGTCAAGATGATTATTCCATGTTTTCCCAATGAATAAATATGCTCAACCATCATTTTAGCAAAATTATCAAGGAGAAATTGATAACTGTCTAACTTTATGAATTGCTTTGTGTTTAGTTCCATAGCAAGGTTCTCAAAAAGAAACAGGAGGCCATTAAAGAGCTGGAGAAGCAGATTGCACAGCTGAAACGGGAGGTGAAAGTGATGGATCGGCAGTTGAAAGAACAACATATTTCTGTCAGCGAGAGGCAAAATATCCAGGAGATGATCAGTGAGTTCAAGTAACATTTTGTTGAATTGGTCATATACATGGGCTTTAGTAGGCTGATGAAGAAGGTGAAGTCGCATGGGGTATAAGGTGTCCTAGCTAAATGGATAGTGAACTGGTTGGGCAACAGTAGAGACAGAATAGTAATGGAAGGGAGCTTCTCAAAATGGAGATGTGTGACCAGTGTGTCCACACGGGATCTGTGCTGGGACCACTGTTGTTTGTGATATACATAAATGATTTGGGGAAAGGTTATTAGCAAGTTTGCAGATGGCACTAAGATTGGTGCAGTAGCAGATAGTGAAGTGGACTGTCAGAGAATACAGCAGAATATAGATAGATTGGAGAGTTGGGCAGAGAAACGGCAGATGGATTCAATCCGGACATATGCGAGGTGATGCATTTTGGAAGATGCAATTCCAGAGCGATCTGTACACTAAATGGAAAAGTCCTGGGGAAAATTAATGTACAGAGAGATCTGGGTGTTCAGGGCCATTGTCCTCTGAAGGTGGCAACGCAGGTCAGTAGAGGAGTCAAGAAAGCATACGGCATGCTTTCCTTCATTGGACAGGGTATTGAGTACAAGATTCTGGATCAATGGTGCTGGAAGAGCACAGCAATTCAGGCAGCATCCGAGGAGCTTCAGCAAAATCGACGTTTCGGGCAAAAGACTTTCATCAGGAATAAAGGCAGAGAGCCTGAAGCATGGAGAGATAAGCTAGGGG